>NC_057813.1:632131116-632173358 GCF_018294505.1 Triticum aestivum
TTGGAACAGGCCAAGGCGGCCAGCCCGAGGCGCCGCCTACGCAGCCGGCTGGAGGTGAGTCGACTGTGGGGGCGGACCTTGTGGTCCTGTCGCCGACTCGTTGGCGCGCAGGGAAGGCGACTTCGGAGCCAGAGCCGCAGAGGGCCGCAGGCTCTAGCTTGTTGGCCCATGACCTGGAGACGACCAGCGTCAGCTCGCCAGGGTGGACGCGGGCGGTGGGACGGCCATGCTAAATGTGGCGGCGCAGGACGTCCGGAGACGGCTTCAGTCCCAGGCCGCCATGCTGAAACAATACACCCAAGAGTTTCTTGCAACGTGGTTGGCCATTCGGGTGAGTCTTCTTGCTCTTGATTTCTTCCATGGGGGTTCGTCAGTGCACCCACTGGGTGTAGTCTCCGAGTTCTGAGTCGGCTGCTGAGCAGGCGGCTTGGAACTTCTCAGAAGACTTTGATTTAATGATTTGTTCTTGTTCGCACCTTCGTCCTATTTGCAGGACTATCACAACCTCCATGCCGCTACCTTCAACTCCCAGGCCTGGAAGATGAATCAGAAGACCGCCGATCTGACGGAGAGTCGGAGTAAGTGCTTTATTTTTTATCTCATGTGGGTGCGCGTCAGTGCACCCTCTGGGTGTAGTCCCCGAGATTCGGGCCGACTGCTGATGACTTCTTCCTTAATTTCTTCTTCTCCATATCGGCAGGAGCTAATGCCGACTTGAGGGAGCAGCTGGGTGGAGCTCAGACCGCCCTTCGCGCCAAGGAAACCAAGTGCAACGCCTTGGTTCAGGAGCATGATCGCCTGGCCAAGAAACTGTCCGACCAGGAGGAGAACCACAAGGCGGCCCTGAAGACGGCGCAGGACAGCGTGGCCGCCCTCAAAGCCGAGTATGAGACCGAGGCGGCGAGCTGGGCCGAGGCGAGGCAGGCTCTGAGCGAAGGCTACGACCGGGTTGAAGATTTGATTGACGGTAGGCCGCCTTCTTCTTCGCTCCTTTGCTTGTCCTTGTCATCTGGTTTATCTTCTGATTTGTTCTATTTCTTTCTTCTTTGTGCAAAATACTTCCCCGGTTACTCCGTCGCCGCCAACCAAGCCATCGAAGCTCACAGTGAGGCCCAGTGGCAGGCTGGGGTTGAGATCGCACCGGACGCCAACCGGTCGCTTGAGGAGCAGCTTCTGGCGTTCCAAGCCCGCCTCCAGCCGGCCTACCGCATGCTCCGCCGTCTTCAGCGTGCCGGAGCGCAGGTGCTGGCCGCCCTCTGGCCCGGCGAGGTTATTCCCCGCACCCCCAGCAGGACTGCCGACTGGCTGGAGGTAGAAGTCGGCCGGCTCGAGGCCTGGAAGACTTCAGCAGCTCGGTCTGGTGCTCGACGGGTGCTAGAGTTCGTCCGGGCTTGGTATCCTGGGCTGAGTTTGGACCAGCTGCGCACCTGGCGGCAGGAGGCTGACGAGGAGCTAGAGGCGGTGCGGCCGACTATAATCCAGCGCACCTCGGCGAATGCCGACTTTACCGACACCAGTGCCTTTGCTCCTGAGGTAAACGAAGACGGTGTCGCTCAGCCGGAGGAATGGTTCGAGCTGAACCCGACAGACGGTGAAGACTCGACGGAGGAGATCGACACCAGCGACCAGGGCGAAGAGGAGGAGGGGGAAGATGGCGAAGACATTGTGCCACATGGTGGAGCAGCCAGCCTCAGCCTCAGCCTGATCCTGCCTCCAGCAACGAGGCGCGTGCGAACGCGCCGCCTGCCGCAGGTGACGATCAGGCTGAGACTCGCCAGCCGGCCACTCCTCCAGCCAACACTACCATCTCTACCAACCTGCATGACTCCCCAGTTGCTCCCTTGGCCTGACTCGCCGTCTTTACTTTCCTGCTCGTTACTCCTTGAACAACTTTTTATTAAATTTGCGTAGTTCCACCCACTGGGGGTGTATTTAAACTATGTCGAATGCCAGCCTTTCGAAGGCCTTTTGTGTAACTATAATTATGCATGTGCTTGGCTTCCAATCCTACTTTATTTTCATCTTTTGGCTGTTTTCCTTTGCCGCCCTCCCTTGGTCGCCGCCTTCCCAGCCGGACAACTGCTCTGTAGTCTGTGGCCGGGTAAGGGCTTGGCCGTCTGGGAGGACAAGTACTCGAGCTTTCTTAGATTGTAGCAGAGTAAGAAGGGAAGTCGGCCAGCCGGCTGCTCTAACAGCCAGTTGGCCGGGGGGAAGCCGACTTGGGTTATATAAGTTCGTTAGTCCTTAGCCGTTTTTCGTGTGGGCATCCTTTCCTGCCTTTGGCTCTTGCCAGCTGGACAGTCGATTCTTCAAGCTGCGACTTTCAACAAGAGAGGGCTTGGGTGCCGGCACACTACTTGTCTGGCTGCAGGTAGAACTTAAATATAACCCAAGGCGGCAAGTCCCTGGGCCGACTGATCGAACCCGGTGCCGGACGAGAAAACGAATGTAATGGCATAACCATGGGTATGATACTCATCATTCATAGATAAAAGAGGGTAGTCCCTGAGTACTCCTCGGGGGGGCCCGTTGTCTCGTACTTAATACAAAAGGTAGTGTGGTACATACTGCACTTTAACTGTAAAATCTTCGAAGGAGATTGGCGTTCCATTGTCGTTCCGACTCCTTGCCGGAATCATCCCTCTTGCGCGCCTTCGGCTTCTGCGCGTCGATCAGGTAGTAGGAGTCGTTGCCTAAAGCCCAGCTGATGATGAATGGGCCTTCCCAAGGGGCCGACAGCTTGTGCTGGCCGTCTATTCGCTGGATCAGCCGGAGCACAAGATCGCCCTCTTGGAAGGATCTTGGCTTGACCTTCCGGCTGTGGTAACGGCTAGACCCTGCTGGTAGATGGTGGACCGGCTGAGGGCTAACAACTGGCCCTCTTCCAACAGGTCGACGCCGTCTTCTTGCGCTTCCTTGGCCTCCGCCTCCGTGTACATGGTGACCCGAGGTGAGTCAAACTCAATGTCAGTTGGGATGACAGCCTCGGCACCTTATACAAGGAAAAAGGGGGTGAAGCCGGTTGACTTGTTCGGGGTAGTGCGCAAGCTCCAGAGGACGGCCGGTAGCTCGTCGAGCCAATAGCCGGCCGAACGCTCCAGTGGCACGACCAATCGGGGCATGATGCCGGAGAGGATGAGGCCGTTTGCTCACTCGGCTTGGCCGTTTGACTGCGGGTGGGCAACGGACGCTAAGTCCAGTCGGATGCCCTGAGTCACGTAGAAACGTGCCAGTGCTCCCTTGGCAAAATTCGTGTCGTTGTCGGTGATGATGCTATATGGTATGCCATACCGGGTTGTAATATCTGCAATGAATGTCACGGCAGTCGGCCTATTCAGCTTCTTGATCGGCTTTGCTTCAATCCACTTGGTAAATTTGTCCACAACGACAAGCAGATGTGTCATGCCGCCGCGCGCCGTCTTGAATGGGCCCACCATGTCCAATCCTCAGACGGCAAAGGGTCATGTGAGGGGAATGGTCTTAAGTGCAGAAGCCGGCAGGTTTTGCTTGGAGCTGAAAACTTGGCACCCTTTGAAGTGTTTGACTAATTCCTTGGCATCGTCCAAAGCAGTCGGCCAGAAGAATCCATGGCGGAAAGCTTTGGCGACGAGTGATCTTGAGGCCGCATGGTGACCGCATTCGCCCTGGTAGATGTCTTTGAGGATTGCTATGCCCTTCTCTGGCTCCACGTAGCGCTGGAAGACTCCAGTGACGCTGCGCCTAACGAGCTCTCAGTTCCTTATTGTGTATGCTCCGGCTTGGCGCTGAACTTGCCTCGCCGAGATCTCGTCAGTCGGCAGCTCTCTGTTTACTAGGAAGTTGAGGATGGGCTGGGCCCATGATGGAGCTGTGACTTCTTCTATTATCAAAACAACTACTGCGACTCGGGCGGGCGGGCTGGGTGGGGAAGAGTTGGAGTCGGCCACCGCCTGTTGTGTCGATGCAGTCCCCGGTCCGGCTGCAGTAGTCCCCAGGACGACTGTAGTAGTCCCTGAGCTGGGTTCGACTACAGCAGTCCCTGAGCCGCTTGTCGAAGTCCCCGAGCCGCCTGCTTGGTTCCCCAAGCCGGATCCGACTGCGTCGGGGTCAGGCGGCACGAAGATGGAATCAGACTCTGGAGACGGCTTGACAGACGGCTTGAGGAGGCGTTGGAGAGAGACGCCAGTTGGTATGGCTTGTCGGGTGGAACCGATTCGTGCCAGGGCATCTGCTTGCTCGTTGTTGACCCGTGGCACGTGGAGGAACTCGCATCGTTCAAAATATCCGCTGAGTTGCTGAACGAGGAAACAGTAGCTCGCCATGTTTGCGTCCTTGGCGTCCTAGTCGCCGGATGATTGCTGGACTACGAAGTCCGAGTCACCATAGCACACGATCCGGCGGATGCCGAGTTCTTTGGCTAGCCGGAGCCCGTGTATGAGTGCCTCGTACTCGGCCACATTGTTGGAGGCAGCAAAATGGATTTGCAGTGTGTATCTGAGCTTGTCACCCGTGGGAGAGGTGAGGACGATGCCGGCTCCCAAGCCGGTGCGCATCTTGGATCCATCGAAGTGCATCCGCCAATGAGTGGAGTCAGGAGCAGGCGGCAGGTACTGGGTCTTGGCCCAGTTGACGAGGAAGTCGGCCAATGCCTGGGACTTGATGGCGGTGCGGGGTTGGTAGAAGATCGTGTAAGGAGCCGGCGCAATGGCCCATTTTGCCACCCGGCCGGATGCATCCCGGCTGCCTATGATCTCGGCGAGCGGGGCAGTACATACGACCGTGATGGGGTGCTCTTGAAAGTAGGGCTTGAGCTTCTTGGCGGCGACGTACACACCATAGCACATCTTTTGATAGTGTGGGTAGTTCTGCTTCCAGGTGGACAACACTTCACTCAGATAATATACTGGCCTCTAGACTAACTAAGCTCGGCCTTCTTCTGGTCGCTGAAGCACGATAACGGTGCTAACCACCCGGCTAGTGGCGACAATGTAAAGGAGCATGGGCTCTTTCTCAATCGGTGCCGCCAAGACAAGGCGGCGTGGACACCATCTTCTTTAGCTCGTGGAAAGCTTGGTCTGCTTGGTCATTCCACTCGAAGTGAGTGGACTTCTTCATGAGTCGGTAGAGGGGGAGAGCCTTTTCTCCGAGCCGACTAATGAAGCGGTTGAGGGAGGCCAAGCATCCGGTAAACTTTTGGACGTCTCACAGCTTGGTAGGAATCTCCATTCTCTCTATGGCCTTGATCTTCACCGGGTTGCATTCGATGCCACGTTCGGAGACCAGGAAGCCTAGAAGCTGGCCGGCTGGCACTCCGAACACGCATTTCTCGGGGTTGAGCTTGATCTAAAATCGGCGCAGGTTTTCAAATGTATCTCTGAGGTCTTCCAGCAGGGTGCCGCGCTTCTCCGTCTTCACCACAATATCGTCTACATAGACGTGGGCATTTCTGCCGAGTTGCTTGAGGAGGCATTTCTGCATGCAATGCTGAAAAGTGGCACCAGCATTTCTCAAGCCGAATGTCATAATCAGGTAGCAGAAAGCTCCGAATGGTGTGATGAAGGCGGTCTTCAGGCGGTCAGCTGGGTCCCATTTTATCTGGTGGTAGCCTGAGTAAGCATCCAAGAAGCTCAACAGCTCGCATCCGGCTATGGAGTCTATCACTTGATCAATCCTTGGTAGAGCAAAAGGATCTTTAGGGCAGGCTTTGTTGAGGCTGGTGTAGTCAATGCACATGCGCCACTGTTTGTTCTTTTTCAACACCAGGACCGGGTTGGCAAGCCACTCGGGGAAGAACACCTCCATAATGAAGCCGTCTCCTAGAAGCCAGGCTATTTCTTCTCCAGCTACTCTTCTCTTCTCTTTTGACAGGCGGTGCAGGGGCTGCTTGACCGGCTTGGCGTCAGATCGGACATGTAGCTTGCTCTCGGCGAAATCCATCGGAACACCTGGCATGTCTTTGGGACACCATGCGAAGATGTCCCGATTCTCACGGAGGAAATCGATGAGCTCGCTTCCTATTTGCTGTCCAGGCCTATGCCCACGACAGAGCGCCTCTCCGGGTGCTCCGGGTCCAGAGGTATCTTCTTGGTTTCTTTGGCCGACTGGAAAGAACATTGAGCCTCATGTTCCTTGGGGTCGGGGGACAAGGCCGGCTGTTTGCCGTCCAGGGCCACGACTCGGTCCAACATCTTCTTCTCTTCAGCAATCACAAGGGACTCGGCCAGCCGGCTGCTAGCTGCTGCACATTCAGAGGACTTTTTGTAGTCTCTGGCTATGGTGATGATGCCCTTGGAACTCAACATCTTCATCTTGAGGTAGGCGTAGTGGGGCACAGCCATGAACTTGGCCAGAGCAGGTCGGCCAAGCAGTGCGTGGTAAGGGCTCTCCAGATCCACCACTTCAAACCATACTGCTTCTCGGCGAAAATGATCTTTTCCCCCAAAGAGAACATCTATCTTGATCTTGCCGATTGGTGCGCAGGATAGGCCGGGTACGATGCCGTGGAAGACAGTCCGACTCGGCATGAGCTGCTTCGTCTTGATGTTCATCTTTTCCATGGTGTCACGGTACAGTATGTTGATGCTGCTCCCACCATTTATCAGCACGCAGGAGAATAGGGCAACTCGTCTTTCTGTCGCGAGGGTGGCATCCAAAACCAACGCATAGGAGCCGGGAGGCGGCATCACCTCTGGGTGATCGGCCCGGCTCCAGCTAATGGGCTTCTCCGACCAGTGCATGAACTCGGGGTTGTTGGAGGCGACCGTGTTGACTTCTTGGTGCTGTCGGCGCCGGCCACGCCGGTCCTCAGGCTGGCTTCTAAAGACGACGTAGGTGGCATGTTCGTCAGGGAACTCGTCTTGAATAGCTCCGACTGCTGGCCGAGCGGCCGGTTGCTGAGGGGTCGGAGGCGGCTAAGCAGCAGGCGGAGGCGGCACCAGCCTTTCGCCCTTGGAGATTCGCGTGAGACAATGGCACTTCCGGGTCATGTGGTTGGAGGCCTTTGCGCCGCTATGGAACTTGCAGGGGGCATCAAGGGCTTGCTCGTAGGAGAAAGCCAGTTGCCAAGCCGGCCTGCCGCACTTCTGCTTCTTGGGCGTGGGCCGCCCTTCGGATTGTTCGTCTTTGACTGTGGCCACTTGCCGGCTGGTGGAAGTCGGCATAGGAGCCTTGCACTTGTTGTCATTCTGGTATGGGCGTCGGTTGGAGTCTCCAGCCGGCGTCTTGGGAGCCGGAGCGAGCACCTTCCCGGAGGCGTCTACTCGGAGCTCGGTCTTCATTGAGGAGTCGGCCGTGGCGTATTTATCTGCGATAACTAGCAGCTCGTCGAGGGTAGTCGGCTCGTCGCAGAGGAGTCGATGCTTGAGGAGGGTGCCCTCTCGGCACCCGAGGTGAAGTACTCTATGGCCTGAACCTCATGCACCCCCTCACAGGAGTTGCGGAGCTCGGCCCAACGCGTGAGGTAGTCGCGAGTTGATTCATTGTGCCCTTGAACGCACAAGGAGAGCTGTTGGGGCTTGGGAGCCCGCTTGTAGGTGCCGGTGAAGTTGTGAATGAAGGCTTCTGTGAAGTCTAGCCAGCTGTTGATGCTGTAAGGCTTGAGGCTACTGAGCCAGGTGCGTGCCGTGCCTTGGAGCATCAGGGGGCCATATTTCACGGCAACGCGCCTGTTGCCGTTTGCTATGCGAACTGCGTTGGAGTAGTCGATCAACCAATCTTCCGGCTTCACGGAGCCGTTGTACTTGGGCGTGTCTCTTGGGAGGGAGAACCCTTTGGGGAAGGGCTCGTCGCAGATGCGGGGGCCGAAGCAAGGCGGGCCGACATCATCATCTTCTTCTAACGCCAGGGATCGCGCAAGGCGGTCGATCCGATGGCGGGCATCATTTTTGCCGACTCCTTCGCGGCGACCTAGTCGGCCGCTGAGAGTGGGATGCGTGACAGGCAGCGGGGTGGGATATCTCTCCCCACTAGGCGGAGGAGGAGGCGGATCACCTCATCGCTCGACAGCTCGAGGGCGACCTTCTGCGTCGCGCTCGATGGTGACTCGAGTCCGACTGCGACCAGCAGCCGAATCCTTTTCTTGCCTTGTGCGGGCTCCTCTCGCAGTCGGCGTTCGTGATGTTGCGCCGTGCTCTCGGCGCGGGGGAGGGCTTTCAGCGCGGACGCCGGCTTTGTGCCGCTTTGCGGCCACGTCGATCAACTGCTGGATGTGTCTGGTCATGTAGGGGAGCTCGTCGGCCCCTACTCCATTCAGCTCGTCTACGACCGACTGGGCGACGCGTAGGTTCTCGAGAGGTGTGGCATAGACTGGGCGTTCTGCTCCCAGCATGTCGGCGATGGCTGCACCGCGTTTCTGGACGACGCCGGCCTGGCTCAGCCCATCGGGAGGTGGCGTGCCGAAGGTGGCACGGTCGACCTCGCGCTGGTGAGCCTCAGTGAGGCGTCTCATGGTGGCTAGCTTATGGCCCTCCGCAATGAGGGCAAGGCGGCGTGCCTCCAACGCCTCGACATCGGCGTCGGCCGGGATGGGAGCGGACAGGTCGTGCAGCACCGCTTGCAGGGCGTCATGGGTGTTCTCGCCAGAGGTGACACCGTGGCTGATGACCAGCACCTCGGTGATGGTGCTGCCGCCGCTGTCGGCTCGAGGGAGAGGGTCATCGAAGATCACCACATTGGTGGGGAAGGCGTCGAGCGATGCCGTGTCGGAGTCGACAAGCATCGGGTCGGTGGATCCAACCGACTCCAAATCCACAACAGGCTCGCTGGAGACGTGGAGCTAGTCGAGGACGCTGATGAGGCGACACTCGGGGCAGCCGGTGTCCGCGTAGGACGCGGGCTCGTCGGGGATGCGAGCCTCGCCAAGAAGATTGGCAAGGCAGCTCGCCGGGTAGGCGTCGTCGACACCTTGCAGCGCGTCGGGGCAAGCGCCATCAGGCGTGCCGGGCGGGCTACGCTCGCGGGGGAGGAAAAGGGTTCCCGTCCAGAACAGGTCTCCGAACGACGGTGCACCTGGCCCCACGGTGGGCGCCAAATGTCGGGTGGTAGGTGCAACATATGCCAACGGGTGGCTTATCATTGTGGGAGCCAATAAGACATCGCCGGTGCCTGGAAACGGGATAAGGCGAAGACATGCACACCGGCGAATCTTACCCAGGTTTGGGGTTCTCCGTGGAGATAACACCCCTAGTCCTGCTCTGCGGGGTCTCCGCATGATCACTTGATCAACAAGTAGCTATAAGAGGCTCCTTGAGCTGTTTGGCGAGAGGAGGAAGAAGGGCAAGGGTCTCTTCTCCTCGCAAAGTTGTGTCTAAAACTATCAAAGTCCAACCCTTTGCATGGGTGTCCTGGGGGGTTTATATAGGCCTACCCCCAGGGGTACAATGGTAATCTGGCTGGCACGGGCCCAACCGTCAGTGTGTATGCTCATCGGCTTCTCCGCCGACTGCTGGGACCCGCTGACTGGTGGGTCCCGTCGGCTGCCGGCCTCCTGGTAGACAGGTAGGCCCCACCGTTTGGTCTTGTCGGGGGCTGGTTAGTGTTGCCTCACTCTTGATGACGAGGGATTTGTCGAGGTAAGCATGGTACAGTGCCGCCTCCTTGCGGGCTCTCACTGTAGCCTTACCTCGTCTTGTCTCCTTAATGGCGCACACTCTTTGAGGGAGGGAGCGAGCTGGCTGGGGAGAGCCGGTTACGCCCTTGGCCGACTAGGGGAAGCGTGGCCGTCTTCAGGTGTCTCTCTGACTGAAGGGGCCCGCCGCCTACGGGCCGTACTGACAGCCTGTCGTGGGTGATGTCATGGTCAGCATGGCAACAGTGCCACGCCGTACGGGTCATGGCTCTCCCGTACGACGTACTGTAGCCATGCGTACTTCGGGATTCGGGGGCGGCATGTTTCACTGTTGCCACGCCCCGTCCCATCTCCATTACATGGGTGCAAACTTTGAGGGCACAATCTTGGCCGCCTGTCGGGGGCCGGCTTCTTGGAGTCGGTCATGTCGTGGCTGACTTCTTGGAGTCGGCCCTCCCTCGATTTTCTTTTTGAGGATTCTAGGACCGGGCCGCCTACCGGTAGTCGGCTTGTGGGGTAGCCGGCCGGGGGAAGGCGGCCCCGTGTCTTGGGCGCTTGAAGGCTTGGTAGGCCTATTATTTCTTGAAGAGTCAGGAGGAGCCGACTAGGCTACCCGTGGTCATTTACTCCGACAGTCGCCTCGTCGCCATTGCCTTCTTTGGGGGTGTCCACCATATATATGTCATATGACGAGGTGGCTGTCCAGCGCCCGATAGGCGTCGGTTCCTGTTCATCTCCTACATCGTTGTCCATACCGTCGATGTCTTCAGAGTCGAAGTTGAGCACGTCGGTTAGGTCATCGATGGTGGCTATTAAGTGGGTGGTGGATGGGTGTCGAATTTCTTCGTCGTCCGCTTCCCACTCGAGCCGGACATAGTTCGGCCAAGATTCTCCTAACAGAGATAGATACCTTAATGAGTTTAGCACGTCGCCCAAGGGCGAGTGCTGAAAGATATCCGCGGAGGTGAACTCCATGACCGGTGCCCAATCAGATTTGATAGGAACGGGCGTAAGCGGCTCGGATCCTGTAGCAGGAGACGATTCCGAGGGTCCAGTGGTACCGACCTCATAGGAGGTGGGAGGGGTGTTCAGCTCCAAGGCCGATGAGCGTGCTACCTCCATGGCGGGGTCCATCCACCCGTCCTCGGATGGCACAGTCTGCTCCGGATTGTTTCCCGCAGCAGCCGCAGGTGCGATCACCCGAGTACTGTCCGATGGCAGATCTAGGTCATGCTCGTCGGGACTACCCGGCGCACCTGACATGGCCTCGAATCCGCTAAAGATCAAGTCTCCACGGACGTCGGCAGTGTAGTTTAGGTTACCAAACCTGACCTAGTGGCCAGGGGCGTAGCTGTTAATCTGCTCCAGATGGCCAAACAAATTGGCCCGCAGTGCGAAGCCGCCGAATAAGAAGATCTGTCTTGGAGGGAAAACCTCTCCTTGGACTGCATCGTTGAAGATGATTGAAGGAGCCATCAAGCCTTATCGCGACGACACAGTCGAACTCTCAATGAAAGCACCAATGTTGGTGTCAAAACCGGTGGATCTCGGGTAGGGGGTCCCGAACTGTGCGTCTAAGGCTAATGGTAACAGGAGGCCGGAGACATGATGTTTACCCAGGTTCGGGCCCTCTCGATGGAAGTAATACCCTACTTCCTGCTTGATTGATCTTGATGATATGAGTATTACAAGAGTTGATCTACCATGAGATCGTAGAGGCTGAACCCTAGAAGCTAGCCTATGATTGTGATTGTTCTTGTCCTACGGACTAAACCCTTCAGTTTATATAGATACTAGAGGGGGCTAGGGTTACACAGAGTCGGTTATAAAGAAGGATATCTATACATCCGAATCGCCAAGCTTGCCTTCCACGCAAATGAGAGTCCCATCCGGACACGGGACGAAGTCTTCAATCTTGTATCTTCCTAATCCAACAGTTCGGCCAAAGTATATAGTCCGGCTGTACGGATACCCCCTAATCCAGGACTCCCTCAGAGGGATTTGCGTCGTCCTCCCGAGGTCAATCAGACTCCGCCTCGCGCTTCACCGGAGCACGACGACGGGATGACCCGCTGCCGCCCTCGAAGAGGGCGCGGTGATGTGGTGGCTGATCACGGTCACCGCTGGAGGAGCTATCGCCGGAGGAGGAGCCGCCGAAGCTTGACAAGCTACGGTCGCCACCGGGAGCGGGTTCGCCACCAAGGCCGAGCAACTTGTCGCCATCATTGTCTTCAGGGCAGCACCCAATGCAGCGGCCATCTTCTCCGAACACCCTCACAAAGAGGGTCGTGTCGCCGTCGTACTTGATGTGGAGGGTGCACCGCCTGCCCAGACCACGCATGCGGGAAAACGTCTGCCAGCCCCGGGTCAGGGCTACGTTGCCGGCGACGGAGATCTCCACCACGACCCAGGAGGCCCTGCTGCAGCAGTCATCCGCCTGCAACTAGAGCCCGCTGGGGCCAGCGGCCGGCAGTTCGCCGACGAAAAAGCGAGGGAGCTGGAGCCAGTTGCCGGACGGGTTATCCGACCAGACAACGAACTCCGGCAGCACCTCCGCTGAGTGGAAGCATGGCCGGGGAGGACTCGCAGCCACGACACGCCTTCCCCCACCAAGCGGGCTGCCTCGACATGGGCGGCCACCACCGCGTGAAGGGCCACCGCCACAACCATGGGAAGCCAGGGCAAGGGTCGCGAGATGCTTGCGAGGACGACTGAGGGAGTCCTGGATTAGGGGGTGTTCGGATGGCCGGACTATGACCTTTGGCCGGACTCTCGGACTATGAAGATACAAGATTGAAGACCTCGTCCCGTGTCCAGATGGGACATTCCTTGGCATTGAAGGCAAGCTTGGCGATACGATATGAAGATATCCTCCCATTGTAACCGACTCTGTGTAATCCTAGCCCTCTCCGGTGTCTATATAAACCAGAGAGTTTTAGTCCATAGGACGAACAACAGTCATACCATAGGCTAGCTTCTAGGGTTTAGCCTCTCCGATCTCGTGGTAGATATCTCTTGTACTACCCATATCATCAATATAATCAAGCAGGAGTAGGGTTTTACCTCCACCGAGAGGGCCCGAACCTGGGTAAAAACATCGTGTCCCTTGTCTCCTGTTACCATCCGCCTAGACGCACAGTTCGGGACCCCCTACCCGAGATCCGCCGGTTTTGACACCGACATTGGTGCTTTCATTGAGAGTTCCTCTGTGTCGTCACCTTTAGGCCCGATGGCTTCTTCGATCATCAACCACGATGCGGTCCAGGGTGAGACTTTTCTCCCCGGACAGATCTTCGTATTCGGCGGCTTCGCACTACGGGCCAATTCTCTTGGCGATCTGGAGCAGATCGAAAGCTACGACCCTGGCCATCAGGTCAGGTTTGGAAGCTTAAACTACACGGCCGACATCCGTGGGGACTTGATCTTCGACGTATTCAAGCCACGGCCGAGCGCGCTGCACTGTCACGTCGGGCATGATCTAGCTCTGGCACCGGACAGCGCCCAGAGCGCCGCTCAGGTGCCCGCTCCGACCACCAGCTCGGAGCCGGCTGCGCCAGTCGGGGACGGTCGGTTGGATGCTGCCCCAGGAGCCGCAATCTCTATGGTGATAGAGCCAAATACCAGCCTAGTCCTTTGCAAGGCCCGTGACTCCGAGGTGCCAGACTCCGTTCCGGACTCCGAATCTTCCGCACCCCTTCCGATCGAACCCGATTGGGCTCCAATCATGGAGTTCACCGCCACGGACGTCTTTCAGCACTCGCCCTTTGGCGATATCCTGAATTCACTAAAGTCTCTCTCTTTGTCAGGAGAGCCCTGGCCGAACTATGGCCAGCATGGTTGGGATGCGGACGACGAAGAAATTCGAAACCCACCCACCACCCACTTTGTAGCCACTGTCGATGATTTAACCGACATGCTCGACTTCGACTCCGAAGACATCGACGATATAGACGCCGATGAAGGAGACGACCAAGAACCAGCACCCATAGGGCACTGGAAGGCCACCTCGTCATATGACATATACATGGTGGACACCCCCAAAGCAGGGGATGGCGACAAAAAAGCGGAGGACGACCCCTCCAAGAAGCAACCCAAGCGCCGACGTCAGCGGCGCCGCTCTAAATCCCGCCAAAGCAAGAATGGAGAATCCGGCACCGGAGACGTCAACACCCCGGACAGTGCCGAAGACATCCCCCTCCAGCAGGATTCAACGCAGGAGGACGAAGGAGCCAGCCCTCATGAGAGAGCGGCCGACAAAGAGGTCGAGGATGACTATTATATGCCTCCCTCCGAAGACGAGGCAAGCCTCGACGATGACGAATTCGTCGTGCCAGAGGATCTTGTCGAACAAGAGCGTTTCAAACGCAGGCTTATGGCCACGGCAAGCAGCCTCAAGAAAAAACAGCAACGGCTTAGAGCTGACCAAGACCTGCTAGCCGACAGATGGACTGAAGTCCTGGCGGTCGAAGAGTATAAACTCGAACGCCCCTCCAAGAGTTATCCAAAGCGCAGGCTGCTACCCCAACTAGAGGAGGAAGCAACTAAACCTACATCACCAGCGTACGATGCGCCCGATCGGCCACCCCGTGGCCGCGACAGAGAGGCCCTTCGGCCCTCAATCCAAGCCGCATCCCGGCGCCGCTCTAAGAATACCAGAGCACAGGGAAACGCAACAGACCTGCAAGACATATTGGAGGATAAGGCAAGGCAAACAAGATCGATCTACGGATCGCTTGGGCGCCCCACATCACGTGACGATAACCGTCACACCGGATATGATAAATACTGCCAGGCCGAGTACAATAGACAAAGCTCATCAGAGCTGCGTCGCGATATAGCCCAGTACAGGGGCGCCACACACCCACTATGCTTCACAGACGAAGTAATGGATCATCAAATCCCCGAGGGTTTTAAACACGTAAACATCGAATCATACGATGGCACAACTGATCCCGCGGTATGGATCAAGGATTATCTCCTTCATATCCACATGGCCCGTGTTGATGATCTACACGCCATGAAATACCTCCCGCTAAAGCTTAAAGGACCAGCTCGACATAGGCTTAACAGCCTACCAGCAGAGTCAATTAGTTGCTGGGAGGACCTGGAATCCGCATTCCTTGACAACTTCCAGGGCACTTATGTGCGACCACCAGACACCGATGACCTAAGCCTCATAATCCAGCAGCCAGAGGAATCGACCAGGCAATTCTGGACACAATTCCTAACCAAGAAAAATCAAATAGTCGACTATCCGGACGCCGAGGCCCTTGCAACCTTCAGGCACAACATCCGAGACGAATGGCTTGCCCAGCACCTAGGACAGGAAAAGCCGAAATCTATGGCAGCCCTCACGACACTCATGACCCGCTTCTGCGCGGGCGAAGACAGCTGGCTAGCTCGTAGTGTCGGAGTAATTGGACACGGATACCCCGAAGACGGTGAGACGACATTTCAAGACATCGGGGCTAGCAAAGCCCCTCAGCCCGACTTCCCGGCCGCATTTGCGGCTCTCCGTCCGACTGCTCTGCCCGGCCGACTACCGGCTGCTGACTGCAACGACCAGCCGGCTGTCGACTGTGCCAACCAGCCGGCTGCCGACTGCAGCCCGACCCAACACCGACAAGACCCTGACGTGGAGGCCATATCGCGGACGAGACGACTGTACCTCAATGCCATCATGTATAGTGTCACTTGTCGCCTGGCACTATTTATGAAGTGACCCAGGGGACAAGCATGACACCCACCATGCCTTGCTCCCATACCACCACATAGCTTAGATAGTAAGCTAGACATGCCTATATAAAGGCACACATCCATCCATCCAGGGGATGGACTCCCACGGCCACATTCATTTGGCCACAAGGCCACTCACGGCCACAAGCCATGGCCATACATGGCCACTAGAGCCGGCCATATGCATGCATATACGAGATCAGATGCACTTGGCACTGATCTCAGATACAGCTCCAGGAGCACTTTGTACTGCGTGATGTACACCCCAGATAGATACACTCAGACATGCAGCAGTAGGAGTATTATATCTCCGGAGAGCTCCGAAGCTGGGTAAACCACCGCGTGCTACTCGCATACCCGCTCCCGGGCCTATCAGCAGCAGTCTTACCCTCACACTAAGCCCTTGTGGCATATGTCGTCTTGCAACCCCCCCGTGAGAATACCACGACATTTGGCGCCCACCATGGTGTGGTACTACTACTATGCTACCACGCTGCTGCTGGTTTCGCAGTCCGGGCGGGACCATTTTCGCCTTTACCGCCACAGTGTCGCGTCGTCTCTCCGATAGCGGTCGGGGGCTCGACATCGACATGCCCCCGGAGTGACCGCGAGGGCGGTGCGTCCTCGCCATCGGCCTCGCCTTCGTCATCACCACCGCGGCGTCGCGCCATCTCTCCGGTAGTGCTCGGGGACTCGACACCGACACGCCCCCAGAGTGGCCGCAAGGCATGGCGCGTCCTCGCCGTCGGTTGCGCCTTCTTCACCGCCACTATTGCGACGCCGGCCGTCCGTCCGCTCGCTTGCCGCGCGCGGGGCCTCGCTTCGGTCGGCTGCATCAATCCGGGTGTTGCTCGCGTCCGCTCCCCTCCATGCTAGTCTAGCTACGGCCGTAGCACGCGGTCGCTCCTCCATACACGCTAGCCAGCAAGCCAGATAATCCCCATTCTCGTCCCAGACTATGGCCATACATGCCTTGTACACGCATCGGATAATGGTCAGACACAAGCCGTATATGCCTTGGTCCATGGCTAGACAATGACATTTTTTGTGCCATGCTCCATGTGTCGCCGGCGCTTTGCGGTTGCCATGCCGTGTTGCTGCTCCTCCCAGTAGCGCCCGCGCGCCTTGGCTTCTGCTAGAGCTGCTCTGCCCTCGCCTGCTGCTGCCGCCAACTGCTACCACGGCGCCGCGTTTGCTCCGGTCCAGCGCCCCACCCGTGGCTCCCTGCCTGCTGCTGCTCTCCACCAACCGCGTTGCATCCCAACACTCGGCCGTCACCGCTCCTCCAACTACGAGGGCCGGCTCCTGCTACGCCACGCCTCACTTCGTCCTCCCGCGCAGGCCGGCTCCCGCTCAGCCTCCTGTGTTCGCCCGCGGTTCCGCCCCGTCCGGCTTTCGGGCTCCGCGCGTGGCTGCGTTCGCCCGGCCTCCGGCCCATACGCACTGGCTCCCGCGCCTCAGCCGGTGCCCGTCCGGCTCCACGCGCTCCGCTGGCTCCGGCTGGGCGCGCCTCGCCCGTGAGGCGCCAAAGGCCCCAGCGCTGGCCGCCTCCTCCCTCGCGCGCTCTGCTTCGGCCTCCTGTGCCGCGCGTCCGCGCCCCAGCTCCCAGCCGTTCCCGCGCCTGGCCGAGTGTGGCCCGTCGCTGGCTGCGCCGGCTGAGCCCGGGTCCGGCTGCTCCTGTGCGCCTGCGGCTCCACCCCAGCACGCTACCTCATCCCGCGCCAGCACTGCTCCGACTGCCTTCCGCGCCGCTCTGCCGGGTTCCCGAGTCGCGGGCCTAGTTGCGCGTCCTGTGCCGGCTCCGCCCCGAGCTCGCGTCGTCCAACCCTATGTCCGGCTTCCCCGCCACCTGGACGCCAGCTGCTGCCGTGTCCCAAACACCGGGTCCGCCCCCATCCGCTCTGACTCCCCAGGCCGGTTCCCACGCATGCCGGCTGCTCCGCTTCCGCACCCGACCGCCGGGTCGACGCGTCCGTCTTGCGCTGCAAGTCGGCCCCGTGCACGCACCGTCTCCGCGCTTCGCCCCTCGCACCGGCCGGCTGCGTTCCTGCTTCGACTAACGCGTGCCCGCCAACTCCCGCGCCGGCTGCGGCAGGCCCGACCGGCTCCCACTCGCTCCGTGGCCGGCTCGCTGCCTAGCCGGCCACGCCGCTTTGCACTGTCTCCGCGCGCCCATTACGGGCCGGCTCCGGGTCACCGCCAACCTCCCGTGCCCGCCTGCCTGCTTCTCTAGCCGGCCGATGCCGCGCCCGCCTGCCGGCTTCTCCATCCGACTGGTGCCGCACCCGCCCGGCTTCCCGCCGGCCGGCTTGCTGCGCTTCGCGCGCTCCCGCCGGATCCCGTTGTAGCCGCGTGCTGTCCAAAAGAAAAAGAAGAGGCCGGCTGCCCCATGCGAGGAAAAGAGAAAAAGAAGTGGGAGGCCGGCTGAAAAAAGAAAAGTCAAAGGACGACTGGCCTTGTAAAAAAAGAGAGAAGAGAAAGGGGAGTCGGACTGAAAAAGAAAAAAAAATTGTGTGTGCATCCGGCCGCCCAGAGCCGTGTGTAGAAAAGGTCGGGTGCCCACGGCCGACTGGCAGAAAAAAATGAGTTCAGGTGGAAAAAAGAGGCCGTCTGCCCACGCTGGCTAAGAGAAAAGTCACGCTGGGTGCCCAGCCGGCTGACTGAAAAAAGAGGGAGGATCCAACTTTGTAGACTGCAGTCCAGCCGACTGCTCCGGTCAACAGCCCGCGTTGCCGTTGGGACGGCTGGTTCGTCTGCCCGCTTCGCCGCCTGGCTGACCGACGAGTCGGTCCGTCTGAGCACAGCCGGCTGACGAGAAAAAGGGAAGAAGACAAAGTAGTCGCCGGGAGGTCCGGCCCGACTGCTTAGCAGTCGGCCCGGATCTCGGGGGCTACACCCAGCGGGTGCGCTGACGCGCCCCCACAAGGAAGAAGACAAAGTAGTTGCCGGGAGATCCGGCCCGACTGCTCAGCAGTCGGCCTAGATCTCGGGGGCTACACCCGGCGGGTGCGCTGGCGCGCCCCCGCGAGGAAGAAGACAAAGTAGTTGCCGAGAGATCCGGCCCGACTGCTCAGCAGTCGGCCCAGATCTTGGGGGCTTCACCCGGCGGGTGCGCTGACGCGCCCCCGCGAGGAAGAAGTCAAAGTAGTTGCCGGGAGATCCGGCCTGACTGCTCAGCAGTCAGCCCAAATCTCTGGGGCTACACCCAGCGGGTGCGCTGGCGCGACCCTGTGAAGATTGCAGACAAGAGAAGAGTTTTGTTCGGTTGCCAGCAGCCGGCAGAAGATAAAAAAGAAGAAAAAGGGCGTTGCAAAATGCCTCGCCGCCTGGCCGGTCGGGCCTGACCGGCCGGGACCCTCCTCGAGCACCCCGGGGCTCGAAGACTAAACCCAGTGGGTGCGCCGGCGCGCTCCGCGAGCGCCGAGCCGCGCCGGCTGTCTTCGACAAACTCCGCCTCGGCTACATGAAAATCAATGTGAGCTCCTCACCCGCATATTTTTGCATGACGCAAGCACGGATAAGCCCGAGCGATGCTCGGGGGCTATCTCCGCATTTTATTACAGTTGCATCACTATTCACCTCGATGCCAGCCAGAGTTGGCCCAGGGGCTGGCTGCTTGGCCTGAGAGGTTAGTTCCCGCAGACGGCTTAGTAGCGTGCGCGGTACCAAAGGCCCACTCTTAGTCACAGACCGCAGAGCGACTGTCCGGCTAGCAAGAGTGAACGCTGGAGGCCACCCATGTGAAAAACGTCCGGGAACAAAAAAGGTTCGGGCGACCCGGCCGTTTCCTTTACAAGTATCTACTCAGTTGAATCTGCTCCCAGACTCTGAGTACTGTACACTCCACTTTGCGGCCCTCTCTCAGCCAAAGACTGCAGAGCGGCTGTCCGGCAGGCGAGAGCACAAGCCAAAAAGCGGAGGGAACACGAAAAAGATTAAGGGGGCTCGGACGAAACCGAGTCGGCACCATCCGCATACAACTTGCAACGCTAAAAGCAAGCATTTGATATATCTACATGGACTAACTTTGTCTTTTTTCATGATCATTTCCATGAACACTCGCCAAAAAACCTCCGCCCAACTTTGCCAAGTTGCCCGGAGGCTTGGGGGCTACTGTCGGAGTAATTGGACACGGATTCCCCGAAGACGGTGAGACGATATTTCAAGACATCGGGGCTAGCAAAGCCCCTCAGTCCGACTTCCCGGCCGCTTCTGCCGGCTCTCCATCCGACTGCTCTTCCCGGCCGACTACCGACTGCTGACTGCAACGACCAGCCGGCTGCCGATTGTGCTAACCAGCCGGCTGCCGACTGCAGCCCGACCCGACGCCGACAAGACCCTGACGTGGCGGCCATACCGCGAACGAGACGGCTGTACCTCAATGCCATCATGTATAGTGTCACTTGTCCCCTGGCACTATTTATGAAGTGACCCAGGGGACAAGCATGACACCCACCATGCCTTGCTCCCATACCACCACATAGCTTAGATAGTAAGCTAGCCATGCCTATATAAGGACACACATCCATCCATCCAAGGTATGGACTCCCACGGCCACATTCATTTGGCCACAAGGCCACTCACGGCCACAAGCCATGGCCATACATGGCCACTAGAGCCGGCCATACGCATGCATATACGAGATCAGATGCACTTGGCACTGATCTCAGATACAGCTCCAGGAGCACTTTGTACCGCCTGATGTACACCCCAGATAGATACACTCAGACATGAAGCAGTAGGAGTATTATATCTCCGGAGAGCTCTGAAGCTGGGTAAACCACCGCGTGCTACTCGCATACCCGCTCCCGGGCCTATCAGCAGCAGTCTTACCCTCACACTAAGCCCTTGTGGCATATGTCGTCTTGCCACCCCCCGTGAGAATACCACGACACGTAGCAATAACATAACCAAGAGCCCTGGCAATTCAGATACCAAGGACAACAATGGCAGGTCATGTCGCAACAAGCACAAGCGTCGCATTAACGGCGACAATACTGAGGATACGGCAGTCAATGCCAGATTTAGAGGCTCTAAACCCGGTCAGCGGAAGAAGCCATTCAAAAGAAACCCTCCGGGCCCATCCAGCTTAGACCGGATACTCGATCGCTCGTGCCAGATACACGGCACCCCCGAACAACCAGCCAACCACACCAACAGGGATTGTTGGGTGTTCAAGCAGGCAGGCAAGTTAATTGCCGAAACCAGAGACAAGGGGCTACGTAGCGATGACGAGGAGGAGCCCCGGCCGCCGAACAACAGAGGACAGAAGGGATTCCCCCCGCAAGTGCGGACGGTGAACATGATATACGCAACCCACATCCCCAAAAGGGAGCGGAAGCATGCTCTCAAGGACGTCTATGCGTTGGAGCCAGTCGCCCCAAAGTTCAACCCATGGTCCTCCTGCCCGATCACTTTTGATCGAAGGGACCACCCCACTAGCATCCGTCACGGCGGATTCGCTGCATTGGTCCTAGACCCAATCATTGACGGATTTCACCTCACTAGAGTCCTCATGGACGGCGACAGCAGCCTGAACGTGCTTTATCAGGATACAGTGTGAAAAATGGGTATAGATTCCTCAAGGATTAAACCCACAAAGACAACCTTTAAAGGCGTCATACTAGGTGCAGAAGCCACCTGTACAGGCTCGGTTACACTCGAAGTGGTCTTCGGATCCCCGGATAATTTCTGAAGTGAAGAGTTAATCTTCGACATAGTCCCATTCCGCAGTGGCTATCACGCCTGCTCGGACGAACCGCATTTGCAAAATTCAATGCGGTGCCGCACTACGCATATCTCAAGCTCAAGATGCCAGGCCCTCACGGAGTCATTACGGTAAATGGAAACACCGAACGCTCTCTCCGAACGGAGGAGCACACGGCAGCCCTGGCGGCGGAAGTACAGAGCAGCCTCTCAAGGAAACTCCCCAATCCGGGTGTTAAGCGTTCGTACAACGTCAAGCGCGCCCGAAGCAACCTACAACAAAGCCGGCTGGCACGTTCCGAGCGAGCAATAGCAGTGCGGCCCGAACCCCAGCCCTCGCCAGACGGTGATATCGGTACCACGCGTACATAATTACACTTTGAAAATACCATGGGCATCAGGGGAGGGGCACAACTACGGCACGCCCAGAATGCGGCTCAACCGCACTTAGGGGCTCCCTATTCTGCCGTTTCTTTTTTTGTACTTTCAGGACTCAACTAGTCGGAAGGCCTGTCCGGCAATACACTCGCCGAACACACGATGCAACAAGCCAGGGCAAGAACAAGCCGCGTCGAATGTCTAGGTGGTCTCTATAATGAGTTAATTACCTGTTTTTACTTAAAGTCCTGCAGCTTGCCCCTGGAGGGGGACATGTCAAATAATCCCACCTCTTGCTTATCGCACTATTTGTATCGTTCTGCTTTCATAGCAGCCCTTTTTAAGAAACAAGACATAGCTCTTATCTATTATTGTATTTTTATACATATATGTTTAGTCATGACATTATGCAACCGTACACTTTGGTACGGCCAATACACCAGGGGCTTAAGCACCCCATAACATGGTGTGAGAAGACCGAACATTCTCCTGAGTGCGGCACCCTAAACTTATAGCACTATATGCATCGGCTCTGAATCATGTCTTGGGTCAATAGTTGGGTTTGCCCGGCTCCCATGTTTTGGTACCTTATGTTCCGCAATGTTGGCTAAGGTAGCGCTGGGAGAACTACTGCGATTGTGCCCTAGTTGAGCTGGGTTAACACCTCAATAGAGAAAGCTAAAACTGACCGTCATGATAGTGCGAGAGACCGGTCGCTATTCGCGAGGTTTGTCGAGTCCTTAAAGACTTATGCCACTTAGAGCGAGGAGCCGGATTTATCTGGCCTAGGCGTGGATAGCGCCCCGAACTCGGTCTTCCGAATACTAGGGGCTTTGCCGAAATTTAAAATTATAGAATTCTATGGCTAAGTGAGAGTGATAAAGCATTATAAGTCCGATGGCCTGGTTCGTTGTGCTGAGCGCCTCCCTAGATGGACCCAAGAATGGGAACAAGAGCGCTCAGGTTTATCCCGAACATCCCGACACTCGTGGCATGGGGGTAGAAGCCGACAACTTGCATCTCTCAGATTTGATAAACGGCCGCACATAAGGTAATGTTTTAAATTAACAAGCGTTGCTTAACGCACATGAACAAAGTTTTTAGCGTACAGGATAACAAATGCGAGTCTACTCAAAAATTACATCTTTGGAGCATTCACCTTCTATAAGGCGGGCACCCTTCAGGACGCCCTTATAATACATCTCGGGCGTGCGATACTCCTTGCCCGGTGGTGGCGCGTCCGTCAATAGCTTCTCAGCGTCCAGCTTGCCCCAGTGCACTTTAGCACGGGCGAGGGCCCGACGGGCACCTTCAATACAGACGGAGCGCTTGATGACTTCAATCCACGAACACACGTCCACCAGCCGCCAAACCAGACCGAAGTAGCTCCCAGGCATGGCTTCTCTAGGCCACAGCCAAACTATGAGGCCCTTCATGGCCTGTTCGGCCACCTTGTGGAGCTCGACCAGCTGCTTTAGCTGGTCGCTCAGGGGCACCGGATGTTCGGCCTCAGTATACTAAGACCAGAACACCTTTTCCGTCGAGCTCCCCTCCTCGGCTCGGTAGAACGCGGCAGCATCAGACACACTACGGGGTAGATCGGCGAACGCTCCTGGAGAGCTCCGGATTCGGGTAAGTAATAGATAATTTACTTTTATATTCTTGCTTTGCATAAAGAATGCCTTACCCGCCGCTATCTCCTTCACCGCCTCGATCTCCTGGAGGGCCTTCTGGGCTTCGGCCTTAGCGGTCTTGGCACTCTCAAGAGCCAAGGCGAGCTTGGACTCTCTAGTCTTCGAGTCACGCTCCAAACTCTCATGTTTTTCCACGAGAGCCTGGAGCTCTTGCCGCACCTCCGCCACCCGCGCCTCCTGCTTCTCTCGCTCGGTGCACTCCAAGGCCGCACTGTTTTCGGCCTTGGACACCGCTTCCTTCAGGGTCGCCACCTCGGCCGTGGCCCCTGCAACATTTACATTGGTCCTGTCATCATTTGCAACCAAGTATTTCTATATACATTTACACGCGGTATTACATACCCTCCTTGTCCTCGAGCTGCTTCTTGGCACGGCCGAGCTCGTTCTCGGACCGCTCGAGGCTCTCCTTCAATGCAGTGACCTCCGCAGTCAGTGCGGCAGAGGTCAGCAGCGCAGCCTGCATTCCCATATTGACATATTTATGTTAGACTCCTGCGTATATCTTTTTAGATCCTCAGCTCGGCTTTTCTTTCCGAACACCGAACTGAGCATCAGGGGCTACTGTCTATGCGGTAACATTTTCATATGTTTTGAACACATACCTCAAAGATAACAGACTTGTGCAGGCTTCTGTCAGCCGCTCTTGACAGACTGAACCTTTTGAATCACCGCACTCATAATAGTGCGGTGCTCCTCGTCGATGGAGGCGCCGTTAAGCGCCTCCAGCAAATCGTCCAGTGCCTCCGGTTGGACGGAGGCCGCCGGTGTAGTAGGCGTGCCCTTCTGGCGAAGGTGCTGCCTACCGGTCTCGGGAACCATTGATGGTTCCAGAGCAGTGTCCGGCCCAGGGCCGGACTTAGATCCCTCTGGGGCTTTACCCCCTTTGGGCCTGGAGTCCGGGAGGTCGCCTTGCGGCGCCTCCAGGACCACCTCCTCCTGGTTCGGTCCCTTTTGGGACTCCACCTTGGCGTCGTCCGTAGGAAGAGGGGAGGAGGCCTTCGGAAGTGAAGCGCTGTTCACATCTGACGAATTCAGGGAGCCGCTCGACAAATCGCCGAGATGAGCTTTGGGCGGACTGCATAATTGAATTCGGCGTCAGAAGATACCAAATAATAGAGGAGCGCCATAAGTTGTTTGGGTATCCGGACACTTAAGATTTTGCCAGGGGCTTGACCCTGGATGGCCATTCCTCCCCGCCGTCTTCGGCATCGGAGGCGTAGTCCGGCAGAAGGCTCTTCCCCTTCTTGGACCCTCCGGCCTCCCCAGTTGGGGCGGCCTTCCTTTTCTTTCCTTCCCTCGTTGGAGGGGGAGAGGCTTCTTCTTCTTCCTCCTCCTTGTCTTCAGAGGCGGAGGGTGCTTCGGGGTTGTCGGGCGATGAATCCGACACCACCAGGCGCCGGGAGATCTTTCGAGTCCCCGTGGCCTTCTTGGCCTTCTTCTCCGGCACCACGTGAGGTGCCGGAACCAGCAGCCCCGTCAATCGGGCGTCCGCTAGGTCTTCTGGTAAGGGAGCCGGACAGATAACCTGCCCGGACTTCTTGAGCCAGTCCTGTCAAAGGTAGGGGAGTTTGGATCCCGCATAGAGTCAGAGTATGAAAGACAAGAGTCCCGTAAAGGGTAGAATAGCTTACCTCGTTGGCCTGACGCCGCGAGCTAAATCCGCGATCTTCGGTAGCGGATGCGGGGGCCTCGGCGCCCTTAAAAAGCACCTTCCAGGCATCTTCGTACGTGGTGTCTAAGAGCCCGCTCAAGGTTTGGTGCTGTGCCGGATCAAACTCCCACAATTTGAAGGCCCGTTGTTGGCATGGGAGGATCCGGCGGATAAGAATGACCTGGACTACGTTGACAAGCTTGAGGTTCTTGTTCACCAACTTTTGGATGCATGTTTGGAGTCTGGTCAGCTCTTCCGAATCTCCCGACTTTAGGCCCGTCTCTTTCCAGGAGGTGAGCCGTGTGGGAAAGCCAGATCGGAAATCGGGGGCCGCTGCCCATTTGGGGTCGCGTGGCTCGGTGATGTAGAACCACCCTGATTGCCACCCTTTTATTATCTCCACAAAGGAGCCCTCGAGCCATAGGACGTTGGCCATCCGGCCCACCATGGCACCTCCGCACTCCGCTTGGCGGCCGCCCACTACTTTCGGCTTGACATTGAAAGTCTTCAGCCATAAGCCGAAGTGGGGCTGGATGCAGAGGAAGGCCTCGCACACGACGATGAACGCCGAGATGTTCAGGATGAAGTTCGGGGCCAGATCGTGGAAGTCCAGGCCATAGTAGAACATGAGCCCCCGGACGAACGGGTGAAGAGGAAAACCCAGTCCATGGAGGAAATGGGGGAGAAAAACAACCCTCTCATGGGGTCTGGGGGTGGTCATGAGTTGCCCCACATCTGGAAGCCGGTGCGCGAGGTCGTCAGACAAGTATCCGGGCTTCCTCAACTTTTTGATTTGCCCCTCCGTGACAGAGGAGGCCATCCATCTACCTCCCACTCCGAACATGATTGGAGAAGGTTGAGGTGGGAAGTGCGGGCTTGGGCGTTGGAGCTCGAGTGCGCAGGGACGGATAAGCAAAGGAGGAAGAAGGCGTAAATGGAAAGGGTAGATCCTTATCCCCTTATATGGGCGGCAGAAACTACGAGCCCCCACCGGCCTAGTAAAACTCGCTTATCTCCCAAGCGCCGCGGTTAATGGCGCGGTTGGGTTACCCACGCCCGTATTGATGAGAATCCCAGAATAAGGGGACACGATCTCTGCTTTGACAAGACGTGCCAAGGAAACTGCCTCGCTAAACGCGCTGAGGTGGAACAGTAAAATGATTCGAATAAAGGCTTGGCCATGGCGTGATGTCACGCTGCGGAATACGTCAGCAGATTGGATTTGTGCAGATGTTATTCTCTCTACGGTGGTATGTGGAACTTATTTTTGTAGAGCCGGACACTATCCTTGTGTTCAACATCTTCTATGAAGTATTCGGAGGAGGAACCCGCCTTGCATTGCCGAAGACAATTTGCGCGCCGGACTCGTCGTCATTGAAGCCTGGTTCAGGGGCTATTGAGGGAGTCCTGGATTAGGGGGTGTCCGGATGGCCGGGCTATGACCTTTGGCCGGACTCCTGGACTATGAAGATACAAGATTGAAGACTTCGTCCCGTGTCCGGATGGGACTTTCCTTGGCGTGGAAGGCAAGCTTGGCGATACGATATGAAGATCTCCTCCCATTGTAACCGACTCTATGTAACCCTAGCCCTCTCCGGTGTCTATATAAACCGGAGAGTTTTAGTCCATAGGACGAACAACAATCATACCATAGGCTAGCTTCTAGGGTTTAGCCTCTCCGATCTCGTGGTAGATCAACTCTTGTACTACCCGTATCATCAATATTAATCAAGCAGGAGTAGGGTTTTACCTCCACCGACAGGGCCTGAACCTGGGTAAAAACATTGTGTCCCTTGTCTCCTGTTACCATCCGCCTAGACGCACAGTTCGGGACCCCCTACCCGAGATCCGCCAGTTTTGACACCGACAACGACCGTGGCCGTGCTTGGGCGGAGGAGAGCCAGAACCTTCGTGGCGAGCCTTCCCCTTCTCTGTGGCTGAGAACCTCTGCACAGGCGCCATGGGGACGCTGCAAGCAACAGGAGCAAGGAGGGAGAAAGAGCAGGCGAAGCAAGAAGAGATGGGCAACGTGGGCTATCGCCCCTCCTCATTTATAGCCCAAGGGAGGCCAACCGTCGACCTCCATGATCGCAGGTAATGATGACTCTTTTTGAATGCAGCAGGGACTCGTCAAATCGGGCAGTTGCCGAGGCAACGTAGGGAAGTGGAGACGCCCACGTACAATCAGTTGCCACGTGTCAATCAAGGCCGCAGGCTGTTGGGGCCCGCGGTGCTCCGCACTTGCCCTTTGGCTTCACTGCTAAGCCAAGTCCAAGGGCGCCTTCGGCCCGGGGGCTACTATCGGCGTTCTGGGAACGGGGATCCCCAGACTTGCCTGCCTGCGGCCCGCAGCATGGCTCAACCAGTGGACCAGTACGGCCCATCTTCATCAACCAAACGCTCAAGACCCTCGCGAGGGGCCAAGCCTCACGGGGCGGACGACACAAGGCCTCCTCAGGAGTGGCCTCACTAGGCAGGCTCGCGAGGAGGCGGAGAGATCAAGGCAATGGGTACCTCGCGAGGTTGCCATGACGCAAGCCATGACGATCAAGGCCAGGCGGGCGCCAGCCCACGCAGTGTCCTCGTTTCCTCTTTGGTGCAAAGGAGGCAAGCGTAGGCACGGAGTACTGAGGCATCAGGCAAAGGTTTCCATATCGGTGCAACAAGACCAAGACTAGCAGAGCAGGAGGATGGAGGTCACCGTGGGGCGTAGGATGGCGTCATCACCAGCACCTTTGGCATGCGAAGACCACCTTTAGTCAAGATAGCTTGTACTAGCTGTCCCCTTACGAAATGGCCGTTTTTGGATCCCTTCCCACTCAATATTTGGGAAGAAGACCAGGGCCTCTATAAATAGGACTAGCCACCACCATCGAGAGATGGATCGAATCCTTCCCAAGCACACCATCAAGCACAAGAACACCTCTCTTCGCGAGGCTGTTCTTCCTCTGTACTATTCATCATCAGCCCAAGAGGCAATCCACCACACGACACTGGATTAGGGTATTACACCACAACGGTGGCCTGAACCAGTATAAACCTCGTCTCTATTGTGCTGTGATTTCATCAATCTAGCTTAGGGATCACAGCGAGGCTGGGAGTGAGATTTGGTAGGAGGAGATCTTTGTGCGCACCCCAGAGTTCGAACCTTAAGGGTTTTGCCGGAACCCGATATCCGACAGAACTACTAGATCACAAGCTAATAGCTCTCAATCTAGGTGTAGCCAGATAAGAGAGAGGGTAGAAATGCAGGCGGGAGAGGAAATGCGGGTAGCAGAGGAAATTCTTGTGATAGAGTTAATTCCGGTGGTATGAATGCAGGAAATTCAGAGATTAGTTCAGTACATGAACCAAGTGGAGCAGGTCCTAGAAGTAGCAGACAAGCAGATGCTGCTCCTATCATAGAAGAGGAAGCTCTTGATGATTTTCCCACAGATGATGAGGGGTGAAACCTTGCATCCCGAGTTTATAATTTGGAAAGTGACCATGGGTAATGAATAAGTACTGGAAGATCAAGATTATACCCCCCTAGTTTGAAGAGAGATGATGACATGGTTTATTCTGAGAGTTCTGATGAGGATGGGCCAAATGTGTAGTTTAACAGAGATGATCCTTGTCGGTGTCAAAACCGGCAGATCTCGGGTAGGGGGTCCCGAACTGTGCGTCTAGGCGGATGGTAACAGGAGACAAGGGACACGATGTTTTTACCCAGGTTCGGGCCCTCTCGATGGAGGTAAAACCCTACTCCTACTTGATTAATATTGATGATATGGGTATTACAAGAGTTGATCTACCACGAGATCAGAGAGGCTAAACCCTAGAAGCTAGCCTATGGTATGATTGCTGTTCGTCCTACAGACTAAAACTCTCCGGTTTATATAGACACCGGAGAGGGCTAGGGTTACATAGTCGGTTACAATGGGAGGAGATCTTCATATCATATCGCCAAGCTTGCCTTCCACGCCAAGGAAAGTCCTATCCGGACACGGGACGAAGTCTTCAATCTTGCATCTTCATAGTCCGGGAGTCCGGCCAAAGGTCATAGTCCGGCCATCCGAACACCCCCTGATCCAGGACTCCCTCAGTAGCCCCTGAACCAGGCTTCAATGACGACGAGTCCGGCGCGCAAATTGTCTTCGGCGTTGCAAGGCGGGTTCCTCCTCCGAATACTTCATAGAAGATGTTAAACACAAGGATAGTGTCCGGCTCTGCAAAATAAGTTCCACATACCACCGTCGAGAGAATAATATCTACACAAATCTAATCTGCTAACGTATTCCGCAGCGTGACATCACGCCACAACCAAGCCTTTATTCGAATCATTTTATTGTTCCACCTTAGCGCGTTTAGCGAGGCGGTTTCCTTGGCACGTCTTGTCAAAGCAGAGATCGTGTCCCCTTATTCCGTGATTCTCATCAATACGGGCATGGGTAACCCAACTGTGCCTTTGGTATGACTCCCTAATTGAAAGCGAGTCCCAAACGGTTACGGGGAGGGCTCTTGGTATTCAACCCCTTTATAAAGAGACCAAG
This sequence comes from Triticum aestivum, assembly GCF_018294505.1. Lineage (NCBI taxonomy): Eukaryota > Viridiplantae > Streptophyta > Magnoliopsida > Poales > Poaceae > Triticum > Triticum aestivum. The sequence goes on from NC_057813.1 coordinate 632,160,358, forward strand.
GCTCGACTCCTTTCTTTTCAATCCAATCGAATCCGCCCCTCGCCTCGAGTTCCAACACCCAAGGCTCTAGTTTTAGGCACTTCGGACCTTCGATGATGTCCGGCTCCGACCTTCAAGGCCGGTGGATGCCTTCCTCCGTTACGGAAGAAGACGTGCGAAAGCTGAGAGATGCCAGGTATCTAACCGGAGAAATCTCGCATAGGCTGCCTTCTCAAGGGCAGGCCATTCCCACACCCTAGCCCGGTGAGAGCGTGGTGTTCACATCTCACTTCCTTCGGGGGCTAGGCTTCCCGATTGATCCCTTCGTGAGGGGGATGATGTTTTATTATGGGCTGGAATTCCACGACTTAGCTCTGGAGTCCATCCTCCAAATCTCATCGTTCGTTGTTGTGTGTGAGGCCTTCCTCCATATTACTCCTCACTTCGGATTGTGGCTTAGAACCTTCAAGGTGGAACCGAAGATGATCGAGGGGCAGCATGCTGAGTGCGGAGGAGCTATCATAAGCAAGATGGCCGACGCTCCATGGCCCGAGGGCTCTTTCCAAGAGGAGTTCGACTTATGGCAACGGGACTGGTTTTACATCACAGCCCCCAGGGGCACCACATGGGTGGCGCCACCTGCTTTTTGCTCGGGCCCCCCACCACGGCTAGCTACATGGGTCAATGAAGGGCTTATCTGGGGGCCGTCTCAAGACGTGCCCTTGCTGCAGGAACGCATTCGAGATCTCCTAGAAAGAGATATTAACTTGACCGTAGTGGCGCAAGTTATGCTGATTCGCCGCATGCTGCCCTGCAAACGTCGTCGTCTTCGCCTGTGGGAATTTAATCCGGAAGGACCGCAAGTCCTTCAACACTTTATGGGCACGATGCCCGTGGAGATGTACAAATTGTTCTTCGGAACACAAGCAAGGTGTCCGGACTTGTCCGAGGACGCAGGTCTGAGCTGCAATCGCCCGGATGCTCAAGTAAGTAGCCCCGTATTTGGACACGCCATCCGTATTTTCATCATAAAATTTCCCTTTAACAGAGCTATCCTTTGAACAGGAGTGGATAGCGAAGGCAAAGCTTATCAGGTGTCCAGCCCCCCTGCCTGAGACCGCGCCGGATCCTGTGTTAACTAGGATGCTGGAGATTGTGCTTTCGGCAGAGGGTGAAGAGGGGAACCAAGGAGCTACCGCCTCCGTGAAGGAGGCTGTCAGGAAGGGAGGAATCGAGAAATCCACCAACCTGGGAAAGAAAAGGACTGCCTCTGAAGACCCGAAGGGGATGGCCTCAAAACGGGATAAGAAATCTTCGCCAAAGGATCCGGCGTCGGAGAATGCCCCGGCCGCATTGCGCCCTCAAGGGGATCAACTTTCCTCCGAGCCGTAAGTAAAGAGAGGGGTTCCAAAATGAGTGACATCCCTATTTTATTTCTGAGGAAGATAACCGAAATATTACCTTGCAGTTCGGATCTCAACCCTTCTCAGCAGAGCTCATCTTCAGGGGATCTTCGTCCGGAGATGATGGAGAGCGAAACGCCTCCCCTAGCTGCACCATCTTATGAGGCAGGCGACCCCGAGGTGTTGTCCCGAAGGGTTTTTCCAAGTCCGGACCCTGAAAAAGGTCGTCAGGCTAGTCCGGCACCCTCTGGTGCACGATCGGAGGGGCTGAGGGATCTGCTCGGGAGAGCGTCCATCTTAGAAGAACACCGTATGTTGATGAACACGGTGATAGGAAGGATTTCATCCACAGAAAGCGAATTATACGAGGCCGCCAGGAGTTTACTGACAGGCTTTGAGGTACGTGAAAAGGTGTACCTTTTGGTAGAGCCGCATATATAAAATGCGCCCTGTATAAATAGTTGCCCCTGAGACTCTGTGTGTCGTCAAAAGTGACGGCGCATAGAGGATCATAACCCCAGGTATAATATGTCACCTTTTTATGAAGGTGGCGAGGCGTTCGGTGGCTAGCCGGACTAATGAATCTGCCGAGCTAAAGTGGCCACTTGACGTGGCAGATGCCGACATCGCGCTTGTAAATAAGCGGCTAGAGAGGCACAAGGTATGCTCCAAAGACATCTGATAAGAGGAGTTCGATGCTCGTGTCTTATAAGATATGTGCTTAATGTAGATGGTGCTGCTTCCGTGGAGAACCTTCTGGCGAAACTTGCCCGAGCCAAGGAGCAAACAAGAAAAAGTGATGCGGCTGCCTTTAAGGCGGCTGAAGAGCTAAAAGCCGAATTGGCTGCTCACTGCCAGAGCAAGAAAGTAATAGCCGAGATGGCTATAAAATTGAAGGATGCTGTCGACCGCTGTAGATTTCTTGAACAAGAAGATAGGGCGGCTCAGAAGGACCTTGAGAAGATCACTGCCGAGGCCAAGGATACTCGCTCTGCAATGAGAGCTATGAAGGAGGAGCTACGTCAGGCCGGAGATATCACGGCTGGAAGGCCCTATATGCTGCGGATGAAGTTCGGGGATCCTAAGTATGCTCCATTAGACCGGCAGTGGAGTGAGGAAAACACTTATCTGGATTTGGTAGCGAGTGCGGCAGACGCAACCGAACACTTCCGAGGTCGAGGTGACCATGAATTGGAAGAACTTTTTTGGTCGCAGTTCCACAATCCAGAGCGCCCACTTTCAGTATCCGATCGTTTGGCCGCCTGGGCGGAGCTGAACAGGTTATCCGGACTCGCCATGAGGTATGTTGTGAGTCGTTTGTGGCCGGAAGAGCCAGAGCCGAAGAGTTATTTTAGCTTGGTGCAGCAGTTCCTTGGTTCGGTGCCGCATGTTGATGCGATGAAGAGGTCAGCGTGCATAGAGGGTGCACAAATGGCTCTTGCCCGTGTCAAAACATACTGGGCGGATATGAAGGCCAGTGTTGTTGCATCCCGGGATTCGGACGAAAGCCGAGTACCTGCCAAGCACTACTTTGAGGAAGTTCTTCCGGGCACTCATTTAATAGAGGCGCAGTGCTCGAAGGATGTTGTGTTCGAATAGCGTGTGCTATTGTAAAACAAATATTTTGATAGAATATAAAAGCTTTTTATACTTGTGCTTGCAAGAATTATAATACCTCCTGTGGGGCCGTTAATGTATATGTGTATGTAACCTGAAAGATGGCAGTCGTTGGCTTCAGCCCCCATGCATATAATGCGGGGTGTTCGCAAAAAGGCGCCTTTTCACACTTAATCCAACGTCTTGGTCCTACAAAGGCGGTGATAGCGCAACGAACTAGGCAACCGGACTATAATGCTTTATCACTTTCACTTAGCCATAGGAGTTTGACAGTGGGGCTACTTATTAGCCCCTAGAGGCACCGCGCTCGCCCGAATTCGGGGCGCGTGTGTGCCTGACCGGGAAGCGGCCCTTCGTTAATGCGGAGGAATCCGAAAGATTCCGAGAGTCATCGAGTGGTTGACCAGTCTCTCGCTATATCATGACAGTCAGTTTTTGGCTTTCTCTACTCAGGTGCTCGCCTGGACGAACCGGGGCACAATCGTAGTAGTTCTCCTGGTGCCGCGTTAGCCGATATAGCGGAACGTAAGGCAGCAAAACACAGGAGCCGGGCAAACCCAACATTTGACCAAAGACATGATTCGGAGCTGATGCATATATGGCCAAACTCGCGACGCCGAACACTCCCTAAGGTATTCGGTCTTTATGAAGACGGGCCGAACCAAAGCCCTTGGTAAAAAAGCCCCTGGTGTCCAGGTACGCGCAAAATTCTGGCGTGGCCACATGCCAAGACGCCAGCCTCCTCCTCGATTATTACGAAAACCGGGGGATGTTGTCAACAAGAGATAGTAAAAAAGGTTTACGCAGGGTCTTAATCTGAAAAGACTCCTTAAAACAGGTCCCTACTGCATGTCTGCGCCTATTTCTCCGTTGTGCCGTATCCTGGACGGGCGTAGCACGGTGTTCGTCTGCGAAAGAGAGGAACTTAGTAAAAAATAATCGTGCGAGAAATCTATATTAAAATAAACAAAATATAGTACAAAGACATGAGCAAAATTGAGCCGTATTGTCTCCTGGCGTAAACACGCGGAGCCCCTTGTACAGGGTTATGCGGCTATTAAGCCTTTGTATGTTTACGCCAGACTCGTCGAGCCGTGTCCGGGATAGTACGGTTGGATTAGTGTGCGGTTGTCCAGGCGGCCGCACCATTACCCGTACTTTGGGGATCAATTGATATTTCCCTTTAATGAGATGATGCCTTGTGGACCAGGCATTTTGAGTGTAAGGGATGCATAATGCGGTATTGAGTTAATGCGGGCGAAAGCTTCACGTCCCAGTAGCGCTTGATATCGACTTATGAATGGGGCTATGTGGAATGTTAACTTTTCGCTTCGGAAGTTGTCGGGGGAGCCGAACGTGACTTCTAACGAAAGGGAACCCATACTCTGGGTATCTGGGCCCGGCGTGACTCCTTGAAAGGACGTGTTGCCATGGTGAATTATAGCTAGGTTTACCCCCAGTTTTCGGATTGTGTCCTGATATAACAGGTTTAGGTCACTGCCGCCGTCCATAAGGACTTGTGTAAATTGGACTTCGTCAATAATCGGATCCAAGACCAAGGCAGTCCAGCCTGCGTTCCGGGCCCCTCTGGAGTAATCCTGATGATCAAAGGTGATTGGTTGTAACAACCAGTGGCGGTGCTCCTCTGGGCGGGCCGTATGGTGCGTAACTTCGTAAGCGCCGTTTTGTTTTTCCATTTTGTCATCTGAAGTGAATTTACTGTTTTGACTTCTTGTGGGAACTTCTTTTGTTCTCCGGTGTTCTGCTTGTGGGGTGCGTCGTCATCCTCGCTTGGTGTGTCGAGCCCCTTGTGTTCGGCGTTGAGTTTTCCGGATTGCTTGAAGACCCAACAATCTCTGTGGGTGTGGTTTGCAGGTCTCCCGGGAGTACTGTCGATTTGACTTATTTTGTCCAGGATTTTGTTGAGGTTAGATAGCTCGTCCCTGTCATCTTTGGGGGGCGGCTTTTTCTTATTTTGCCGAGAGCTTTTGAATCCGGCATTGACTGCCATGCTCATTGGGCTGTTATCCTTGATCCGGCGCTATTCTTTGTTACGGCGCGGTTTCCCGTTTTCATCTCTGAGTTTGGATGTAGTCGGGTCGCTGGTGCTGCTTCTTGCCAACCAGCTATCCTCTCCTGCGCAAAAGCGGGTCATGAGGCTTGTTAGTGCGGCCATTGTTCTTGGCCTTTCTTGGCCGAGGTGTCTGGCGAGCCATTCGTCTCGGACGCTATGTTTGAAAGCTGCTAGGGCCTCGGCGTCTAGACAGTCGACTATCTAATTCTTTTTAGTAAGAAATCTGTTCCAGAGTTTCTGGGCTGACTCTCCGGGTTGCTGAGCTATATGACTCAGATCATCTGCATCCGGAGGTCGGACATAGGTCCCTTGAAAATTTGCCCAGAAAGCATCCTCGAGCGCTTCCCAACATCCCATGGTGTTTTCGAGAAGGCTTTTAAGCCAATGCCGGGCTCGCCCTTTGAGATTAAGGGGTAAGTATTTTATGGCGTTAAGGTCATCTCCTTCGGCCATGTGTATGTGGAGGATATAATCCTCGATCCAGACTCCCGTGTCTATTGTTCCGTCGTATGATTCTATGTTTACGGGCTTCAATCCTGCTGGAAATTCATGATCCAGTACCTCATCGGTAAAACATAGGGGATGTGCGGCGCCCCTGTATGTAGGTGTGCCGCGATGTTCGGATATTTTTTGCGTTGCGTTGCTCACTGGGGCTTGCTTTCTTGGCCCATAGATGGATCTGGTTGGACCGGTTTTCTGATGCGAATCCTTGGGCGGATCGCGTGCCGTATTGAGTGCGGCGCCCTTTGTTGCTTGAGATCGATCGTGGGGTCGTCTATCCGACCTGGTGGCTTCCCTGTTTTTTGACTGTGGGGGCTCTAAGGCCTCTTCATCAAATTCCGGTAGTAATTTCCGCTTCGGATAGCTCTTTGTGTGATGACTGTTGCCGTACTTGTGTGCGGTATTGAGTACTTTGCCCCATCTGATTCTGAGTGCGTCTTCCGCTGTTTTGAGCTTCCGCTTCTGCTTTTTCAGGCTACGTGCAGTGGCAACGAGCCTTTGGTGGAGGTTCTGGTGTTCCAGCGACTTGTCCGGCGTGAGGTCGTCCGGACTATTATCTTTCCCGGGGACGGATTGTTTGGTTTGTCTGCCCTGTTTGGACGGTTGCTCGATGGCATGTTCGTCTTCCGTTGATTCGCCCTGCTTTATGGCTGGGTCTCTGTCGAGGTGGGGCTTGGCACGGCGCTTACGCCGCCGCTTAGATTGTTTTTCGAGGGAGCGATCCCTGGTTGCGCCCTTTTGATCCTCGTCGTTGCTTCTTTTAGGTGTGTCCACCATGTATACATCGTGTGATGGGGTGGCCTTCCAGTGCCCTATAGGTGCTGGTTCTTGGTCGTCTCCTTCATCGGCGTCCATACCGTCGATGTCTTTGGAGTCGAAGTCGAGCATGTCGGTTAGATCGTCGACAGTGGCTATAAAGTGGGTTGTGGGTGGGTTTCGAATTACTTCGTCGTCCGCATCCCAACCCTGCTGACCATAGTCCGGCCAGGGCTCTCTTGACAAAGAGAGAGACTTTAGTGAACTCAGGATATCGCCGAAGGGCGAGTGCTGAAAGACGTCTGCAGCGCTGAACTCCATGATCGGAGCCCAATTGGGTTCGATCGGAAGGGGTGCGGAAGGTTCGAAGTCCGGACAGGAGTCCGGCACCTTGGAGTCACTGGCCTCGCAGAGGACTAAACCGGTGTTCGGCTCTATCCCCGTAGAGATTGCGGCTCCTGGGGCGGGGTCCAACCGTCCGTCCCCGACTAGCGCAGTCAGCTCCGAGCTAGTGGTCGGAGCGGACACCTGAGTGGCACTCTGGGCGCTGTCCGGCGGCAGAGCTAGATCATGCCCATCGTGACAGTGCGACGCACTCGACAGTGGCTCGAATCCGTCGAAGATCAAGTTCCCGTGGATGTCGGCCGTGTAGTTTAAGCTTCCAAACCTGACCTAATGGCCAGGGGCGTAGCTTTCGATCTGCTCCAGATGGCCAAGCGAATTGGCCCGCAGTGCGAAGCCACCGAATACGAAGATCTGTCCGGGGAGGAAAGTCTCACCCTGGACCGTGTCGTGTTTGATGATCGAAGAAGCCATCGGGCCTAAAGGTGACGACACCGAGGAACTCTCAATGAAAGCACCAATGTCGGTGTCAAAACCGGCGGATCTCAGGTAGGGGGTCCCGAACTGTGCGTCTAGGCGGATGGTAACAAGAGACAAGGGACACGATGTTTTTACCCATGTTTGGGCCCTCTCGATGGAGGTAAAACCCTACTCCTGCTTGATTAATAATGATGATATGGGTAGTACAAGAGTTGATCCACACGAGATCAGAGAGGCTAAACCCTAGAAGCTAGCCTATGGTATGATTGCTGTTCGTCCTACGGACTAAAACTCTCCGGTTTATATAGACACCGGAGAGGGGTAGGGTTACATAGAGTCGGTTACAATGGGAGGAGATCTTCATATCATATCGCCAAGCTTGCCTTCCACGCCAAGGAAAGTCCTATCCGGATACGGGACGAAGTCTTCAATCTTGCATCTTCATAGTCCGGCAGTCCGGCCAAAGGTCATAGTCCGGCCATTCGGACACCCCCCTAATCCAGGACTCCCTCAATACTTCTCTAGCAGAAGGAACTGTATTCTCTGATGTGATAGAGTGCAGAAATGCACTAGCAAGTTTCTCAATCAAGACACAGAGTGAGTTGATGTCTACTACGCAACCTTCTCCTTGTAGACGTTGTTGGGCCTGCAAGTGCACAGGTTTGTAGGACAGTAGCAAATTTTCTTCAAGTGGATGACCTAAGGTTTATCAATCCATAGGAGGCGTAGGATGAAGATGGTCTCTCTCAAACAACCTTGCAACCAAATAACAAAGAGTCTCTTGTGTCCCCAACACACCCAATACAATGGCAAATTGTATAGGTGCACTTGTTCAGCGAAGAGAAGAAGATACAAGTACAATATGGATAGTAGATATAGGTTTTTGTAATCTGAAATTGTAAAAACAGCAAGGTAACAAGTGGTAAAAGTGAGCGTAAACGGTATTGCAATGGTAGGAAACAAGGCCTAGGGTTCATACTTTGACTAGTGCAAGTTCTCTCAACAATAATAACATAGATAGATCATATAACAAGCCCTCAACATGCAACAAAGAGTCACTCCAAAGCCGCTAATAGCAGAGAACAAACGTAGAGATTATGGTAGGGTACGAAACCACCTCAAAGTTATTCTTTCAAATCGATCTATAAAAGAGTTCGTACTAGAATAACACCTTAAGACACAAATCAACCAAAACCCTAATGTCACCTAGATACTCCATTGTCACCTCAAGTATCCATGGGCATGATTATACGATATGCATCACACAATCTCAGATCCATCCAACCAACATAAAAGTACTTCAAAGAGTGCCCCAAAGCTACTACCGGAGAGTCAAGAACGTGTTCCCACCCCTATGCATAGGTTCCCAATGTCACGAAACCTGCAAGTTGATCACCAAAACATACGTCAAGTGGATCAATAAAATAACCCATTGTCACCACGGTTATCACACGCAAGACATAAATCAAGTGTTCTCATAAAAGACTCAATCCGATATAATAACTTCAAAGGGGAAACTCAATTCATCGCAAGAGAGGAGAGGGGAGAAACATCATAAGATCCAACTACAATAGCAAAGCTTGGGATACATGAAGATCGTGCCATAGAGGGAACACGAGAGAGAACATGAGAGAGAGAGAGATCAAACACATAGCTACTGGTACATACCCTCAGCCCCTAGGGTGAACTTCTCCCTCCTCATCACGGATAGCGCCGGGATGATGAAGATGGCCACCGGTGATGGGTTCCCCCTCTGGCAGGATGTTTGAACGGGCTCCCGAGAGGATTTTGGTGGCTACAGAGGCTTGCGGCGGCGGAACTTTCGATCTATCTTCTGTTCTGGAAGTTTTAGGGTATGTAGGTATATATGGGTGAAAGAAGTACGTCGGTGGACCGAAGGGGGGGCCACAAGGCACGGGGCGCACCCCAGGGGGTGGGCGCGCCCCCACCCTCGTGGGCACCTCCCTTCTTACCTGACGTGCACTCCAAGTCCATCGGGTGGCTTTCCTTCCAAAAATAACTTCTCCAGTTGATTCCGTTCCGTTTTGACTCCGTCTGATATTCCTTTTCCTCGAAACACTAAAATAGGCATAAAACAGCAAATCTGGGCTGGGCCTCCGGTTAATAGGTTAGTCCCAAAAATAATATAAAACTGGATAATAAAGCCCAATATTGCCTAAAACAGTAGATAAAGTAGCATGGAGCAATAAAAAATTATAGATACGTTGGAGACGTATCAAGCATCCCCAAGCTTAATTCCTGCTCGTCCTCGAGTAGGTAAATGATAAAAAAAGAATTTTTGATGCGGAGTGCTACTTTGGCATAATTTCAATGTAAATATTCTTAATTGTGGTATGAATATTCAGATCTGAAAGATTAAAGACAAAAGTTCATAATGACATAAAAATAATGATACTTCAAGCATACTAACTAAGCAATTATGTCTTCTCAAAATAACATGGCCAAAGAAAGTTATCCCTACAAAATCATATAGTATGGCTATGCTCCATCTTCCCCACACAAAATATTTAAATCATGCACAACCCCGATGACAAGCCAAGCAATTGTTTCATACTTTAACATTTTCAAAACTTTTTCAATCTTCACGCAATACATGAGCGTGAGCCATGGATATAACACTATATGTGGAATAGAATGGTGGTTGTGGAGAAGACAAAAGGAGGGAAGATAGTCTCACATCAACTAGGCGTATCAACGGGCTATGGAGATGCCCATCAATAGATATCAATGTGAGTGAGTAGGGATTGCCATGCAACAGATGCACTAGAGCTACAAGTATATGAAAGCTCAACAAAAGGAACTAAGTGGGTGTGCATCCAACTCGCTTGCTCACGAAGACCTAGGGCATTTGAGGAAGCCCATCATTGGAATATACAAGGCAAGTTCTATAATGAAAAATTCCCACTAGTATATGAAAGTCACGAAACGAGAGACTCTCTATTACGAAGATCATGGTGCTACTTTCAAGCACAAGTGTGGTAGAAGGATAGTAACATTGTCCCTTCTCTCTTTTTCTCTCATTTTTTTTGTTTGGGCCTTTTCTCTTTTTTATGGCCTCTTTTTTTCTCGTTTTTTATTTTTCGTCCGGAGTCTCATCCCGACTTATGGGGGAATCATAATCTCCATCATCCTTTCCTCACTAGGGCAATGCTCTAATAATGATGATCATCACACTATTATTTTTCTTACAACTCAACAATTACAACTCGATACTTAGAACAAAATATGACTCTATATGAATGCCTCCGGCGGTGTACCGGGATGTGCAATGACTCATGAGCGACATGTATGAAAGAATTATGAATGGTGGCTTTGCCACAAATACGATGTCAACTACATGATCATCCAAAGCAATATGACAATGATGGAGCGTGTCATAATAAACGGAACGGTGGAAAGTTGCATGGCAATATATCTCGGAATGGCTATGGAAATTCCATGCTAGGTAGGTATGGTGGCTGTTTTGAGGAAGGTATATGGTGGGTGTATGATACCGGCGAAAGGTGCGCGGTATTAGAAAGGCTAGCAATGGTGGAAGGATGAGAGTGCGTATAATCCATGGACTCAACATTAGTCATAAAGAACTCATATACTTATTGCAAAAATCTACAAGTTATCAAAGCAAAGTATTACGCGCATGCTCCTAGGGGGATAGATTGGTAGGAAAAGACCATCGCTCGTCCCCGACCGCCACTCATAAGGAAGACAATCAATAAACAAAATTGTGCTCCAACTTCATCACAAAGCGGTTTACCATACGTGCATGCTAGGGGAATCACAAACTTCAGCACAAGCATTCTTTAAATTCAATAATCGCCCAACTAGCATCACTTTGATATTATCACCTCCATATCTCAAAACAATTATCAAGCATCAAACTTATCTTAGTATTCAACGCACTCAAAAGAAAGTTTCACATATCTTGAATACCAAGTATATTAATGTTAAGCAAATTACCATGCTATTAATGACTCTCAAAATAATCTAAGTGAATCATGAGAGTTCATCTATTTCTTCAAAATAAAACCACCATTGTGCTCTAAAAGATATAAGTGAAGCACTAGAGCAAATGACAAACTACTTCGAAAGATATAAGTGAAGATCAATAAGTAGTCAAATAATTATGCAACTATGTGAAGACTCTCCCAATTAATAATTTCAGATCTTGATACTTTATTCAAACATCAAGCAAAGATAAGAAAACTACATTGCAAGGATAGCACAACTCATGTGAAGAAGCAAAAACTTAGGCTCAACCGATACTAACCGATAGTTGTTGAAGAAGAAAGGTGGGATGCCTACCGGGGCATCCCCAAGCTTAGATGCTTGAGACTTCTTGAAATATTATCTTGGGGTGCCTTGTGCATCCCCAAGCTTAAACTTTTGTGTCTCCTTAATTACTCTCATATCATGGTTTCTCTTTTTATCAAAAGCTTCATTCACAACAAACTCAACAAGAACTCGTGAGATAGGTTAGTATAAACCAATGCAAAACCTTATCATTTTCTACTGTAACAAATCACTAAAATTATTATTCAAGATTGCATACTAAATGTCTCTTCATATTTAACACTCCTATCCTCAAATAGAATCATTAAACAAGCAAACATACGCAAACAATGCAAACATAACAGCAATCTGCCAAAACAGTTCAGTATGTAAAGAATGCAAGAGTATCAATACTTCCCAGACTCCAAAAATTATGAACTAAAATTCCCACTGTAATAAATTTATCATAGCTTAATATGCAAAAATATTCAACGGTATACCATTCTCTGAATTTTCTAGGGAATTTTTGCAACAGCGGTAAACTTTCTGTTTTCAAACAGCAACATGTATACAAGCAAAATAAGCATGGCAAAGGCAATCCTTGACTTTTTTATTGAAACTAAAGATGCAAAACATTATTCTAACTATCAGAAAGCAAAAACTAACAAAATAAAATGACGCTCGAAGCAAAACACATATCATGTGGTGAATAAAAATATAGCTCCAAGTAAAGTTACCGATGAACGAAGATGAAAGAGGGGATGCCATCCGGGGCATCCCCAAGCTTAGGCTCTTGGTTGTCCTTGAATATTACAATGGGGTGCCTTGGGCATCCCCAAGCTTAGTGTAACACCCTGGATGTAACTTTCCATCTTTGTAACTCCAACTCTTGCCATTTTCGGCTATGTGATATGATTTTCCCTCCGTGGTTGGGTTTTGTCTTTTGTTTTTCATTTTATTCATGTCATGTATATCATATCATGTCATCATGTGCATCTCATTTGCATACGTGTTCGTCTCATGCATCCGAGCATTTTCCCCGTTGTCCGTTTCGCAATTCGACACTCCCACATGCACCGGCGCACCCCTCTTGTCTCTTTTCGTGTGTGGGTGTTAAACATTCTCGGAATGGACCGAGCCTTGCCAAGTGGCCCTGGTATAGCACCGGTAGACCGCCTGTCAAGTTTCGGGTCATTTGGAGCTCGTTTGGTACTCCAACGGTTAACCGCAGAACCGCAAAGGCCTCTTTTGAGTTGCAGCCCAACACCCCTCCAAAACAGCCCAATAACCCATCTAAGTCACTTCCATGCTCTCCGTCGTCGGATCACGATCGTGTGGGCGAAAACTGCACCTCATTTGGACACTCCTAGCTCCCTCCACCTATAAATATGTGCACCCCTCCGAAAATTCCGGATCCCCAAACCGTAGCCCGCTCCCTCTCCGCCGCCGGACACGTCCGGGCGGAGCCGAACACGTCCTCCCCGCGCCCCAGCCACCCAGGAGCTGCCACGTGGCGCCGCCGCGCCGCCCCCCGCCGCCGGCCCGTGAAAGCCCGCCGC
>NC_057813.1:632173735-632183144 GCF_018294505.1 Triticum aestivum
CTGGCCTCCGCCGTCCCGCGCCTCGCCCGACGTCGCCGGCGCCGGATCCGGCCAGATCCGGCCGCCCCGGCCTCTCCTCCGCCCGTCCTCCGGCTTCCCCGAGCTCCGGCGCCCCTTCTCCAGCGAAGCCCGCGTTCTCCGGCGATCTCCAGATCCACCGCCTCGGTTGACTTTTCTTCCCGCCGAAATTCCTCCAAGTCCTTAATCTGTCATTAATTTTTGTTGCATGTTCATCGTCCCACAACTCTGCACCCGTGGCTCCATTTTGGGCGTGTAGCATACCGATTTGTTCGCCTCGAAGAGTAGATCATTTCATCTCATTGCATCATTTCCATTTGAGCTCATCTTGATGCCTAAAATGCTGTTGGAAGAGTGCTTCATAATGTTAGTTTCAGATTCTTATCAGAACATGCACTTTTGTCATTTTTGCCATGATTGATGTGTGCATCTTATGTACTTGAGCCCTACATGTGAGTTGAACTATGCCATGTATTCTTTACAGAGGTAATTGCCATGTATTTTTGTGATCAATGTGGTGACTAGCACAAGCATGCAAACTAGACTTCGTGATATTGCTGATTTTAGTCCCTGTTCTGCTGTTATTTTCATGCCATGTAAACATGTTGCTACAGAGAGATCCATGCATATTTTGATTTCCTTCAGTAAGGATGTTTTGAACATATGGTTATGCTCTATCCATCCATGGTCCTGGTTGCAATTATGGAGTAGTCTATCATGTCATTTTCATGCTCTACTTTTGCTTCAAAATGTTTCCTGGCAGATTGTTTACATGTTATTCAATTTTGCCAAGGTTGTTGTAGTTGATCCGTGTATGCTACGATGTTGTTCTTGCCATGTATAGCTTCTATGTCATGTCTTCTTGATGGATGTATTCTTAGTTTATCATGAAATTCTCTGTAGTGAGTGCATCGAGCTCACGAAGGTGCCTTCGTAATTCTGTCAATGTCATGCTTTGTTTGCTGAATCTGTTAACGAAACTTGCTATGTTCACATGGGTGCCATCATATTTTCTGATCCTTTTTGGATTATGGTCAGTAAGGGACTTTTGATCTGTGCTTTGAGTAGATTCATGCCATGTCTTGTTTTGCTATTATAAGTTCCTGTATCATGTTGATAACCTGCTCTGAACATTGCTTCGTGATGCTGTTTATGCCATGTCCAACCTGATATTTTTTGCACTTTCACCATGCTTGTTTGAACCTGTGATGATGTGATTTAGCCGTAGCTCAGTGTTCCTCTTTTGTTAAGCATCTCTTTAGATCACTGCCATATGTTTTGTTTTTATGTTGGGGTGCTGTAGCATAGTTTCTTGTTGCATGCTAAGTACCATCGTGCTGTTAATCGCAGCTTTGTGCCATTCTTGTTTTGCTTGCCATTTGCAAACCGTGCATCCGTTCCCGGTGATCCTTATACCGGTTTCAACCGAAATCATCTCATCTTTCTAGCAGCATACTTGATTTGCCAAGTTGATGCCTTGTTCATCCTTTTTCCTCCCGAAGCACGCATATGCATTGCATATCACATCTCGCATATCATGACATGTATTGCATCATGTTGCTTGTGCATTGCACCGTGATTTATTGTGGTTCCTTTGCTTGTGTTCTTGCCTTGGGTAGAGACGGGAGACGAGTACGTGCACGAGGAACCTGTTGAGTACGCTAACGAGGATCAAGCCTTCGACAACTCTGAGAACCTTGCAGGCAAGATGACCATACCTTCGATATCACTTCTATCTTTGCTTGCTAGTACTCGCTCTATCGCTATGTTAGCTCTACCTGCCATTGTTTATCATGCCTCCCTATTGCCATGTCAAACCTCTAACCATCCTGTCCTAGCAAACCGTTGTTTGGCTATGTCACCGCTTTTGCTCAGCCCCTCTTATAGCGTTGTTAGTTGCAGGTGAAGATGAAGTTTGTTCCTGGTCGGAACATGGATATTTTGGGATATCACAATATCTCTTGTTTAACTAATGCACCTTATATACTTGGTAAAGGGTGGAAGGCTCGGTCTTATGCCTGGTGACTTGTTCCACTCTTTCCGCCCTAGTTTCCGTCATACCGGTGTTATGTTCCTTGATTTTGCGTTCCTTACACGGTTGGGTGATTTATGGGACCCCCTTGACAGTTCGCTTTGAATAAAACTCCTCCAGCAAGGCCCAAACTTGGTTTTACCATTTGCCACCTAACCCCTTTTCCCTTGGGTTTTCGCGCGCCCAAGGGTCATCTTTATTTTAACCCCCCCGGGCCAGTGCTCCTTCGAGTGTTGGTCCGAATTGAGCTGCCTGCGGGGCCACCTCGGCGAAACTTGAGGGTTGGTTTTACTCGTAGCTAGTCTCATCCGGTGTTGCCCTAAGAACGAGATACGTGCGACTCCTATCGGGATTTGTCGGCACATCGGGCGGATTTGCTGGTCTTGTTTTACCATTGTCGAAATGTCTTGTGAACCGGGATTCCAAGACTGATCGGGTCTTCCTGGGAGAAGGTTTATCCTTCGTTGACCGTGAGAGCTTATGATGGGCTAAGTTGGGACACCCCTGCAGGGTATAATATCTTACGAAAGCCGTGCCCGCGGTTATGAGGCAGATGGGAATTTGTTAATGTCCGGTTGTAGATAACTTGACACTTGACTTCATTAAAATGCATCGACCGTGTGTGTAGCCGTGATGGTCTCTTCTCGGTGGAGTCCGGGAAGTGAACACGGTTTGAGTTATGTATGACCGTAAGTAGTTCAGGATCACTTCTTGATCGCTTCTAGCTTCTCGACCGATGCATTGCTTCTCTTCTCGCTCTCACTTGCGTATGTTAGCCACCATATATGCTTAGTGCTTGTCGCAGCTCCACCATATTACCCCTTTTCCTACCTATGAGCTTAAATAGTCTTGATCTCACGGGTGTGAGATTGCTGAGTCCTCGTGTCTCACAGATTCTACCAAAACAGATGCAGGTGCCGAGGATACCAGCGCAGATGGCGCAACTGAGCTGAAGTGGGAATTTGATGAGGCCCTTGGTCGTTGCTACGTATCGTTTCCAGATGATCAGTAGAGGAGCCCAGTCGGGACGATCGAGGATCTAGCATTTAGGTTTGTCTTCTTTTCATTTGAACTTGACCGTAGCCGGTCTATGAGTGTATTTGAATGATGTATGATCTTAATTTATGTATTGTGTGAAGTGGTGATTGTAAGCCAACTCTCTTTATCCCATTCTTGTTCATTACATGGGATTGTGTGAAGATGACCCTTCTTGCGATAAAACCACTATGCGGTTATGCCTCTAAGTCATGCTTCGACACGTGGGAGATATAGCCGCATCATGGGTGTTACAAGTTGGTAATCAGAGCCATCCCTGACTTAGGAGCCCCCTGCTTGATTGTTTGCTGGCGATGTTGAGTCTAGAACAAAAATGTTTTGAGTCTTAGGATTATACATATCAGAGAGTAGGATTCTTTTTACTCCTCAGTCCCTTCGTCGCTCTGGTGAGGTCTCCTGACATAGATGTTTTGACTTTCCTCTTCTGAAATTTCACTAAAAAAATTTTAGGATCACGCGGGTATCTTGGAATCGTTCCGATGGTTTTGTGACGAGAACATTGTTCTTGGTGCCTCCTGACATTTAGGGGTTGTGGCAGTGTCCCGGGGAGTTGAGCTCTGAGGTGTTGTCGTCACAATTTTATCGTTGCAGTTCTGGAATACCTGAGTTTTGCCGACATTGAAAATCTCTTTTATGCAGTTGTTGGTGAGATAACCTCGACGTCACCCAGTACTGGGGAGTTCGGGAGTATTGCCATAACTCGTATAACGGATGCTTTTCGAAGGTTGAGGTACATGATTTCCGAAGGTTTCTTGGTTATGTGTTGACGGATGGATACAGCTGGATGTAGGGATTGTTAGTTTGGGTGAGATATATTGCTTCCCCTGTATCCCCAACACCTGATTGCATAACCGGAAAGTTTCGGGAGTTTATAGGTGGGATTCAAGTAGCTCTAGCATTTCTTCCTGCAGATATTTGGTTTGTGATTGGGTAATCCTTACCACTTATTTGTTCCAGTTGCACCTTGTTTATTTCATTCATCAATCTCTTATCAAGTGGCTTCTCACCTTAATGGATGTGTGATGTTTGCTTTGGAATTCATTCGTTCATCCTTGTTCGAATGTTTATTGTGAAGACTATATGTTGCAATTTCTATCCGTTGATTCAACTTGTCTATCTGTCTATCAAGATGCTAACGGATGTCACCCTCTTCAGGATGGCTCCGCCAACGCGTCAGAATCCGGATCGCAATGATGGGAATCAGGCGAACCCTCCACCTCCACCTCCGCCTCTGGAGGCATGGCAAGCTTTGATGGCAGCCTCAAATGCCCATGCCCAGATGATGATTCAGCTCATGCAAGAACGCAACCAAGGCCAAGGCAACCAAGGGAATCAAGGTCAAGGGCAGTTCAATCATCAGCCTCTATTTCCTACCCTCAACCAATTCCTTGCAAATCAGCCGAAGTCTTTCAGCTACTGTGTCGAGGCCACAGACGCCAATGATTGGCTCGTGGATATCAACAAGTATTTTGAATGCAGCAATGTCAGGCCTGAGGACTATGTTAAGTTTGCTTCTTTTCAGCTCAAGGATCAGGCAACTGATTGGTTCCAGCAATACAAGGATTCCAGAGGAGGTCGAGTGATTACTTGGACTGATTTCTGTCGGGACTTTAAAGCTCACCATATTCCTACCAGTGTTGTTGAGAGCAAGCGAGAGGAGTTCCACAATCTCAAGAAAGGCAACATGTCAGTGTACGAATACAACAAGCAGTTTCAGAAACTTGCTCGCTTCGCTAAGCAAGATGTTCCTGGTGAGAAGAGTATGATCTATCAATTCAGAGGTGGCCTTAGAGAGGATCTGCAGTTAGCTCTCATTCTTGTTGGTCCTACTCAGTTTGATCAATTCTACAATATGGCACTCAAGCAAGAAGGTGCTCAGCTCAAGTGTGAGGCGTCTAAGAAGAGAATCAGGGATGGAGTGCAGTCTTCTTCTTCCTCACAAGTGGCAGCTAAGCAGCAGAAGTTCTACCTTCCTCCTCCTCCGTTTCATCAGCCTTACCAACAGAAGAACTCAGGTGGTCGTGGATCTTCCCACCCACCCAACCCAGGCTATCAGAACAAGTCTCAGCCTCAAGCTCCAAGGTCAAATGCTCCTTATCATCGTCCGCTCTCAGAAGTGACTTGCAACAAGTGCCAGCAGAAAGGTCACTACGCAAACAAATGCTTCAATCGAAGGCGCCTTCCTCCTCCTCCTCCTGTGAGATCTTCAAGCAATGTAGTGGTCAAGCATAATCCAAAGCATGCAAAGGTGAACATGATGAATGCAGCTCAGGCAGAGGATTCTTCTGACGTGATAATGGGTAATCTCTCAGTTAATGATATTCCTGCAAAAGTCTTATTTGATACTAGTGCATCGCATTGTTTCATGTGAAGACCGTTTTTTGCCAAGCATGAATTCTCTTCGTCACATTTGGGTAAACCCATGGATGTCATTTCTCCGGGTAAACGGTTGAGCTCTAGTTTGGTGGTTCCGGATACCACAATCAAGATGGGCGACTATAGATTTCTATCTTCTCCAATGGTTCTTGGCGACTCTGATATTGATCTAATTCTTGGGATGGACTGGCTTTCTAAGCACAAGGCTCAACTTGATTGTGCCGCCAAGCAGATTCAATTGACACACCCTTCTGAGGATGTTATCATCTATGCCGCTCGCGATGACACCATTGGGTTGTTTTCTCTCAATGAGAAGGGCGAGTTGGATGCTATTTCTCAAATTCCAGTCGTTTGTGAGTACCAAGATGTCTTTCCAGAAGAGCTTCCGGGTATGCCTCCTCATCGGCCAGTCGAGTTCGTTATTGATCTTGAGCCTGGAACGGAATCCGTTTGCAAGCGTCCTTACAAGCTTGGACCCAAGGAGCTGAAGGAATTGAAGAAGCAGCTCGATGAACAAGAGTGTCTGGGTTTGATCAGACCGAGTTCATCCCCATGGGGTTGTGGAGTTATTTTTGTCCAGAAGAAGGATGGCACGGACCGACTTTGCGTCGATTACCGTCCATTGAACAAGAAGACAATCAAGAACAAGTACCCACTTCCCAACATCAATGAGCTTTTCGAGCAACTCAAAGGTGCTAAAGTTTTCTCCAAGCTTGACCTCCGTATGGGTTATCATCAGATTCGCATTCGTGAACAAGATATTCCCAAGACAACAGTCAGAACAAGCTTTGGTTCTTATGAATATACTGTCATGTCTTTTGGCCTTGTCAATGCTCCTCCAACATTCTCTCGCATGATGAACTTTATCTTCAACCCCTACACCAATGAATTCGTCTTGGTGTATCTCGATGATATTTTGGTCTTCTCCAAGAATAAGCAGGATCATGCCAAACATTTGCGATTGGTGCTCGACAAGCTCAGAGAGCATCAATTCTATGCAAAGTTTTCCAAATGTGAGTTCTGGCTTGATGAAGTTCTTTATCTTGGTCACATCATCTCCGCCAAGGGAATTGTTGTTAATCTGGCGAAGGTGTCTGCAGTCGTGAATTGGGAACCTCCTCAGAATGTCAAGCAGCTCCGCAGTTTTCTCGGTCTTGCAAGCTATTGCCGAAGATTCCTTGAGAACTTCTCTAAGATTGCAAAGCCTCTTTCCAACCTCCTCCAGAAGCATGTCAAGTATGTCTGGACGCCTGAGTGTGATGTCGCTTTCAACACCCTCAAAGAGAAGCTAGTCACAGCTCCTGTCTTGACTCCTCCTGATGAATCCAAGCCATTCGAAGTGTTCTGCGATGCTTCCCTTCAAGGTCTCTGTGCTGTGTTGATGTAAGAGAAAAAAGTTGTGGCCTATACCTCTCGTCAGTTGAAGCCCAACGAAAAGAACTACCCCACTCACGATCTTGAGTTGGCGGCAGTTGTCCATGCATTGATAACATGGAGACATCTCTTATTGGGAAGGCAAGTGGACATTTTCACCGATCACAAGAGTCTCAAGTATATCTTCACTCAACCCAACCTCAACCTCAGACAAACTCGATGGGTCGAAATGATTCAAGAGTACAATCCGAGTATTGAATATACTCCTGGCAAGGCGAATGTGATTGCAGATGCTCTGAGCAGAAAGGCTTATTACAACAGTCTAATTCTCAAGCCGTTTCAACCGGATCTTTGTGAAGCCTTCCGCAAGCTGAATCTTCAAGTTGTTCCTCAAGGCTTTCTTGCCAACCTCATAGTCTCTCCTACTTTGGAAGACCAAATTCGTGAGGCACAACTCCTGGATACCATGGTGAAGAAGGTGAAACGTGGTATTGACAAGGGCATTCCTAAATACAAGTGCTATCGCTTGGATGACAAATATACTCTTTTCTTCGAGGATCGAATTGTGGTTCCTAAAGGCGATCTGAGAAAAGTCATCATGAATGAGGCACACAATTCCCTCCTATCCATTCATCCTAGAAGTACGAAGATGTACCATGACCTCAAGCAGTCATATTGGTGGACTCGAATGAAGCGAGAAATTGCTCAATTTGTGAATGAATGTGATGTCTGCAGAAGGGTGAAAGCAGAACACCAACAACCAGCTGGTCTCCTCCAACCTCTTGCTATTCTGGAATGGAAGTTTGACCATATCGAGATGGACTTCGTGACTGGTTTTCCTAAGTCCAAGCGTGGAAATGATGCTATCTTCGTTGTCATTGACAAGCTTACCAAAGTGGCTCATTTTCTTCCTATCAAAGAATCTATCACAGCAGCTCAGCTGGCAGAGCTATACACCTCCACAATTGTCTCCTTGCATGGTATTCCACAATTGATATCTTCAGATCGTGGAAGCATCTTCACTTCTAAGTTCTGGGAATCCTTTCAGAAGGCCATGGGCACCAACATTCGTTTCAGCACAACTTTCCATCCTCAAACAAGTGGCCAAGTTGAGCGAGTCAATCAAATCCTTGAAGATATGCTCAGGGCTTGTGTCATTTCCTTCGGTATGAAGTGGCAAGATTGTCTTCCATATGTCGAGTTCTCCTACAACAACAGCTTCCAAGCAAGTTCGGGCAAGGCCCCATTCGAAATTCTCTATGGCAGAAAGTGTCGTACTCCTCTCAATTGGTCCGAGACAGGTGAACGCCAACTTCTTGGCAACGACTTGATCACAGAAGCCGAAGAAATGTGCAAAGTCATTCGTGAGAATCTCAATGCTGCGCAATCGCGGCAGAAGAGCTATTATGATAGCAAGCACCGTGACTTGGCTTTTGAAATCGGAGACCATGTCTACCTCCGCGTCTCTCCAATGAAAGGCACTCGTCGCTTCGGTATCAAAGGGAAGCTTGCCCCTAGATACGTGGGTCCTTTCAAGATCATTGGCAAAAGAGGTGACCTCGCCTATCAACTTGAGCTTCCGTCCAACTTTGCAAACATGCACGATGTGTTTCACGTGTCACAGCTTCGCAAGTGCTTCAAGACTCCTGAGCGCACTATCAACTTCGAAGAGATCGACCTCCAAGAAGATCTCTCTTATCATGAGCACCCCGTTGCTATTCTTGAAGAAACCGAGTGCAAGACTCGCAACAAGTCAATCAAATTCCTGAAAGTGAAGTGGTCACACCATTCCGACCAAGAAGCCACCTGGGAGCGCGAGGATCACCTCCGTTCCGAATATCCGGAGTTCTTTCAGTCCTAGATCTCGGGACGAGATCCTCTTGTAGTGGTGGAGTGTTGTAACACCCCGGATGTAACTTTCCATCTTTGTAACTACAACTCTTGCCATTTTTGGCTATGTGATATGATTTTCCCTCCGTGGTTGGGTTTTGTCTTTTGTTTTTCATTTTATTCATGTCATGCATATCATATCATGTCATCATGTGCATCTCATTTGCATACGTGTTCGTCTCATGCATCCGAG
Organism: Triticum aestivum; assembly: GCF_018294505.1. NCBI lineage: Eukaryota > Viridiplantae > Streptophyta > Magnoliopsida > Poales > Poaceae > Triticum > Triticum aestivum. The sequence goes on from NC_057813.1 coordinate 632,182,675, forward strand.
CATTTTCCCCGTTATCCGTTTCGCAATCCGACACTCCCACATGCACCGGCGCACCCCTCTTGTCTCTTTTAGTGTGCGGGTGTTAAACTTTCTCGGAATGGACCGAGCCTTGCCAAGTGGCCCTGGTATAGCACCGGTAGACCGCTTGTCAAGTTTCGGGTCATTTGGAGCTCGTTTGGTACTCCAACGGTTAACCGCAGAACCACAAAGGCCTCTTTTGAGTTGCAGCCCAACACCCCTCCAAAACAGCCCAATAACCCATCTAAGTCACTTCCATGCTCTCCGTCGTCGGATCACGATCGTGTGGGCGAAAACCGCACCTCATTTGGACACTCCTAGCTCCCTCTACCTATAAATATGTGCACCCCTCCGAAAATTCCGGATCCCCAAACCCTAGCCCGCTCCCTCTCCGCCGCCGGACATGTCCGGGCGGAGCCGGACATGTCCGCCCCGCGCCCCAGCCACCCAGG
>NC_057813.1:632183603-632207443 GCF_018294505.1 Triticum aestivum
GCGCCGTCCGCCGGCCTCCGCTGTCCCGTGCCTCCCCGCGCCTCGCCCGACGTCGCCGGCGCCGGATCCAGCCAGATCCGGCCGCCCCGGCCACTCCTCCGCCCGTCCTCCGGCTTCCCCGAGCTCCGGCTCCCCTTCTTCTGCGAAGCTCGCGTTCGCCGGCGATCTCCAGATCCACCGCTTCGGTTGACTTTTCTTCCCCCCCAAATTCCTCTAAGTCCTTAATCTGTCATTAATTTTTGTTGCATGTTCATCGTCCCACAACTCTGTACCCATGGCTCCGTTTTGGGCGTGTAGCATACCAATTTGTTCATCTCGAAGAGTACATCATTTCGTCTCATTGCATCATTTTCATTTGAGCTCATCTTGATGCATGAAATGCTGTTGGAAGAGTGCTTCATAATGTTAGTTTCAGATTCTTATCAGAACATGCACTTTTGTCATTTTTGCCATGATTGATGTGTGCATCTTATGTACTTGAGCCCTACATGTGAGTTTAACTATGCCATGTATTATTTACAGAGATACTTGCCATGTATTTTTGTGATCAATGTGGTGACTAGCACAAGAATGCAAACTAGGCTTCGTCATATTGCTGATTTTAGTCCCTGTTCTGCTGTTATTTTCATGCCGTGTAAACATGTTGCTACAGAGAGATCCATGCATATTTTGAGTTACTTCAGTAAGGATGTTTTGAACATATGGTTATGCTCTATCCATCCATGGTCCTGGTTGCAATTATGGAGTAGTCTAGCATGTCATTTTCGTGCTCTACTTTTGCTTCAAAATGTTTCCTGGCAGATTGTTTGCATGTTATTCAATTTTGCCAAGGTTGTTGTAGTTGATCCGTGTATGCTACGATGTTGTTCTTGCCATGTATAGCTTCTATGTCATGTCTTCTTGATGGATGTATTCTTAGTTTATCATGAAATTCTCTGTAGTGAGTGCATCGAGCTCACGAAGGTGCCTTCGTAATTCTGTCAATGTCATGCTTTGTTTGCTGAATCTGTTAACGAAACTTGCTATGTTCACATGGGTGCCATCATATTTTCTGATCCTTTTTGGATTATGGTCAGTAAGGGACTTTTGATCTGTGCTTTGAGTAGATTCATGCCATGTCTTGTTTTGCTATTATAAGTTCCTGTAGCATGTTGATAACCTGCTCTGAACATTGCTTTGTGATGCTGTTTATGCCATGTCCAACCTGATATTTTTTGCACTTTCACCATGCTTGTTTGAACCTGTGATGATGTGATTTAGCCGTAGCTCAGTGTTCCTCTTTTGTTAAGCATCTCTTTAGATCACTGCCATATGTTTTGTTTTTATGTTGGGGTGCTGTAGCATAGTTTCTTGTTGCATGCTAAGTACCATCGTGCTGTTAATCGCAGCTTTGTGCCATTCTTGTTTTGCTTGCCATTTGCAAACCGTGCATCCGTTCCCGGTGATCCTTATACCGGTTTCAACCGAAATCATCTCATCTTTCTAGCAGCATACTTGATTTGCCAAGTTGATGCCTTGTTCATCCTTTTTCCTCCCGAAGCACGCATATGCATTGCATATCACATCTCGCATATCATGACATGTATTGCATCATGTTGCTTGTGCATTGCACCGTGATTTATTGTGGTTCCTTTGCTTGTGTTCTTGCCTTGGCTAGAGACGGGAGACGAGTACGTGCACGAGGAACCTGTTGAGTACGCTAACGAGGATCAAGCCTTCGACAACTCTGAGAACCTTGCAGGCAAGATGACCATACCTTCGATATCACTTCTATCTTTGCTTGCTAGTACTCGCTCTATCGCTATGTTAGCTCTACCTGCCATTGTTTATCATGCCTCCCTATTGCCATGTCAAACCTCTAACCATCCTGTCCTAGCAAACCGTTGTTTGGCTATGTCACCGCTTTTGCTCAGCCCCTCTTATAGCGTTGTTAGTTGCAGGTGAAGATGAAGTTTGTTCCTGGTCGGAACATGGATATTTTGGGATATCACAATATCTCTTGTTTAACTAATGCACCTTATATACTTGGTAAAGGGTGGAAGGGTTGGTCTTATGCCTGGTGACTTGTTCCACTCTTTCCGCCCTAGTTTCCGTCATACCGGTGTTATATTCCTTGATTTTGCGTTCCTTACATGGTTGGGTGATTTATGGGACCCCCTTGACAGTTCGCTTTGAATAAAACTCCTCCAGCAAGGCCCAAACTTGGTTTTACCATTTGCCACCTAACCCCTTTTCCCTTGGGTTTTCGCGAGCCCAAGGGTCATCTTTATTTTAACCCCACCGGGCCAGTGCTCCTTCGAGTGTTGGTCCGAATTGAGCTGCCTGCGGGGCCACCTCGGCGAAACTTGAGGGTTGGTTTTACTCGTAGCTAGTCTCATCCGGTGTTGTCCTAAGAACGAGATATGTGCGACTCCTATCGGGATTTGTCGGCACATCGGGCGGATTTGCTGGTCTTGTTTTACCATTGTCGAAATGTCTTGTGAACCGGGATTCCAAGACTGATCGGGTCTTCCCGGGAGAAGGTTTATCCTTCGTTGACCGTGAGAGCTTATGATGGGCTAAGTTGGGACACCCCTGCAGGGTATAATATCTTTCGAAAGCCATGCCCGCGGTTATGAGGCAGATGGGAATTTGTTAATGTCCGGTTGTAGATAACTTGACACTTGACTTCATTAAAATGTATCAACCGTGTGTGTAGCCGTGATGGTCTCTTCTCGGTGGAGTCCGGGAAGTGAACAAGGTTTGAGTTATGAATGACCGTAAGTAGTTCACGATCACTTCTTGATCGCTTCTAGCTTCTCGACCGATGCGTTGCTTCACTTCTCGCTCTCACTTGCGTATGTTAGCCACCATATATGCTTAGTGCTTGCTGCAGCTCCACCATATTACCCCTTTTCCTACCTATGAGCTTAAATAGTCTTGATCTCGCGGGTGTGAGATTGCTGAGTCCTCGTGACTCACAGATTCTACCAAAACAGATGCAGGTGCCGAGGATACCAGCGCAGATGGCGCAACTGAGCTGAAGTGGGAATTTGATGAGGCCCTTGGTCGTTACTATGTATCGTTTCCAGATGATCAGTAGAGGAGCCCAGTCGGGACGATCGGGGATCTAGCATTTAGGGTTGTCTTCTTTTCATTTGAACTTGGCCGTAGCCGGTCTATGAGTGTATTTGAATGATGTATGATCTTAATTTATGTATTGTGTGAAGTAGCGATTGTAAGCCAACTCTCTTTATCCCATTCTTGTTCATTACATGGGATTGTGTGAAGATGACCCTTCTTGCGACAAAACCACTATGCAGTTATGCCTCTAAGTCGTGCTTCGACACGTGGGAGATATAGCCGCATCGTGTGTGTTACACTTAGGCTCTTACCAGTCCTTATTCCATAGTCCATCGAATCTTTACCCAAAACTTGAAAACTCCACAACACAAAACTCAATAGAAAACTTGTAAGCTCCTTTAGTATAAGAAAATAAAACCACCACTTAGGTTTTGTAATTAACTCATTCCAAATTCATATTGGTGTAATATCTACTGTATTCTAACTTCTATATGGTTCATACCACTTAATACTAGCCATAGATGCATCAAAATAAGCAAACAACACATAGAAAACAGAATCTGTCAAAAATAGAACAGTCTGTAGTAATCTGTGTAAAACGTATACTTATGGAACCCCAAAAATTATGAAATAAATTTCTGGACCTGAGAAATTTGTCTATTAATCATCTGCAAAAATAATCAACCTAAAATCACTCTCCAGTAAAAAATGGAAGCTAATCTCGTGAGCGCTAAAGTTTCTGTTTTTCACAGCAAGATCACATAAACTTCACCCAAGTCTTCCCAAAGGTTCTACTTGGCACTTTATTGAAATGAAAGCTATAAACCATGATTACTACAGTATCATAATCATGTGAACACACAAAAAAAGTAAGGTTAAATATTGGGTTATCTCCCAACAAGAGCTTTTCTTTAATGCCTTTCTAGCTAGGCATGATGATGACAATGATGCTCACATAAAAGACAAGAATTGAAACATAACGGGAGCATCATGAAGAATATGACTAGCACATTTAAGTCTAACCCACTTCCTATGCATAGGTATTTTGTGAGCAAACAACTTATGGGAACAATAATCAACTAGCATAGGAAGGTAACACAAGCATAGCTTCAAGAATTTAAGCACATAGGAAGGAAACTTGATATTAGTGCAATTCCTACAAGCATATGTTCCTCTCTCATAATAATTTTCAGTAGCATCATGAATGAATTCAACAATATAACCAGCACCTAAAGCATTCTTTTCATGATCTACAAGCATAGAAAATTTACTACTCTCAACATAAGCAAATTTCTTCTCATGAATAGTAATCGGAGCAAACTCAACAAAATAACTATCATGTGATTGAAAATTAAGATCAAGATGACACGTTTCATGGTTATCATTATTCTTTAAAGCATAAGTGTCATCACAATAATCGTCATAGATAGGAGGCATGCTTTCATCATAGTAAATTTGCTCATCAAAGCTTGGGGGACAAAAAATATCATCTCCATCAAACATAGCTTCCCCAAGCTTGTGGCTTTGCATATCATTAGCATCGTGGTTATTCAGGGAATTCATACTAACAACATTGCAATCATGCTCATCATTCACATATTTTATGCCAAGCATTCTATGTAATTCTTCTTCTAGCACTTGAGCACAATTTTCCTTTCCATCATTCTCTCGAAAGATATTAAAAAGATGAAGCGTATGAGACAAACTTAACTCCATTTTTTTGGTAGTTTTCTTTTATAAACTAAACTTGTGCTAAAACAAGAAACAAAAAGATTCGATTGCAAGATCTAAAGATATACCTTCAAGAGCTAACCTCCCCGGCAACGGCGCCAGAAAAGAGATTGATTTCTACTACGCAACCTTCTCCTTGTAGACGCCGTTGGGCCTGCAAGTGCATAGGTTTGTAGGACAGTAGAAAATTTCCCTCAAGTGGATGACCTAAGGTTTATCAATCCGTAGGAGGTATAGGATGAAGATGGTCTCTCTCAAACAACCCTTCAACCAAATAACAAAGAGTCTCTTGTGTCCCCAACACACCCAATACAATGGCAAATTGTATAGGTGCACTAGTTCAGCGAAGAGAAGAAGATACACGTGCAATATGGATAGTAGATATTGGTTTTTGTAATCTGAAATTGTAAAAACAGCAAGGTAACAAGTGGTAAAAGTGAGTGTAAACGGTAATGCAATGGTAGGAAACAAGGCCTAGGGTTCATACTTTCACTAGTGCAAGTTCTCTCAACAATAATAACATAGATAGATCATATAACAAGCCCTCAACATGCAACAAAGAGTCACTCCAAAGCCACTAATAGCGGAGAACAAACGTAGAGATTATGGTATGGTACGAAACCACCTCAAAGTTATTCTTTCGGATCGATCTATAAAAGAGTTCGCACTAGAATAACACCTTAAGACACAAATCAACCAAAACCCTAATGTCACCTAGATACTCCATTGTCACCTTAAGTATCCGTGGGTATGATTATATGATATGCATCACACAATCTCAGATTCATCCAACCAACATAGAAGTACTTCAAAGAGTGTCCCAAAGCTACTACCGGAGAGTCAAGAACGTGTGCCAGCCCCTATGCATAGGTTCCCAATGTCACGAAACCCGCAAGTTGATCACCAAAACATACATCAAGTGGATCGGTAGAATAACCCATTGTCACCATGGTTATCCCATGCAAGACATACATCAAGTGTTCTCATAAAAGACTCAATCCGATAAAATAACTTCAAAGGGGAAACTCAATTCATCACAAGAGATGAGAGGGGGAGAAACATCATAAGATCCAACTACAATAGCAAAGCTCGGAATACATCAAGATCGTGCCATAGAGGGAACACGAGAGAGAGAGAGATCAAACACATAGCTACTGGTACATACCCTCAGCCCCGAGGGTGAACTACTCCCTCCTCGTCATGGATAGCGCCGGGATGATGAAGATGGCCATCGGTGATGGGTTCCCCCTCCGGCAGGGTGCCGGAACGGGCTCCCGAGAGGTTTTTGGTGGCTACAGAGGCTTGCGGCGGCGGAACTCCCGATCTATCTTCTGTTCTGGAAGTTTTAGGGTACGTAGGTATATATGGGTGAAAGAAGTACGTCGATGGACCGAAGGGGGGGCCACGAGGAAGGGGGCGCGCCCCCCACCCTCGTGGGCACCTCCCTTCTTCCCTGACATGCACTCCAAGTCCATCGGGTGGCTTTCCTTCCAAAAATAACTTCTCTAGTTGATTTCGTTCAGTTTTCACTCCGTTTGATATTCCTTTTCCTCGAAACACTGAAATAGGCATAAAACAGCAAATCGGGCTGGGCCTACGCTTAATAGGTTAGTCCCAAAAATAATATAGAAGTCGATAATAAAGCTCAATATTGCCTAAAACAGTAGATAAAGTAGCATGGAGCAATAAAAAATTATAGATGCGTTGGAGACGTATCAAGCATCCCCAAGCTTAATTCCTGCTCGTCCTCGAGTAGGTAAATGATAAAAAAGAATTTTTGATACGGAGTGCTACTTTGGCATAATTTCAATGTAAATCTTCTTAATTGTTGTATGAATATTCAGATCCGAAAGATTAAAGACAAAAGTTCATAATGACCTAAAAATAATAATACTTCAAGCATACTAACTAAGCAATTATGTCTTCTCAAAATAACATGGCCAAAGAAAGTTATCCATACAAAATCATATAGTCTGGCTATGCTCCATCTTCCCCACACAAAATATTTAAATCACGCACGACCTCGATGACAAGCCAAGCAATTGTTTCATACTTTAACATTTTCAAAACTTTTTCAATCTTCACGCAATACATGAGCGTGAGCCATGGATATAACACTATATGTGGAATAGAATGGTGGTTGTGGAGAAGACAAAAGGAGGGAAGATAGTCTCACATCAACTAGGCGTATCAACGGGCTATGGAGATGCCCATCAGTAGATACCAATGTGAGTGAGTAGGGATTGCCATGCAACAGATGCACTAGAGCTATAAGTATATGAAAGCTCAACAAAAGGAACTAAGTGGGTGTGCATCCAACTCGCTTGCTCACAAAGACCTCGGGCATTTGAGGAAGCCCATCATTGGAATATACAAGCCAAGTTCTATAATGAAAAATTCCCACTAGTATATGAAAGTGACGAAACGAGAGACTCTCTATTATGAAGATCATGGTGCTACTTTGAAGCACAAGTGTGGTAAAATGATAGTAACATTGTCCCTTCTCTCTTTTTCTCTCATTTTTTTGTTTGGGCCTTTTCTCTTTTTTTATGGCCTCTTTTTTTTCTCTTTTTTTTCGTCCGGAGTCTCATCCCGACTTATGGGGGAATCATAGTCTCCATCATCCTTTCCTCACTGGGACAATGCTCTAATAATGATGATCATCACACTATTATTTTTCTTACAACTCAACAATTACAACTCGATACTTAGAACAAAATATGACTCTATATGAATGCCTACGGCGGTGTACCGGGATGTGCAATGACTCATGAGCGACATGTATGAAAGAATTATGAACGGTGGCTTTGCCACAAATACGATGTCAACTACAAGATCATGCAAAGCAATATGACAATGATGGAGCGTGTCATAATAAACGGAATGGTGGAAAGTTGCATGGCAATATATCTCGGAATGGCTATGGAAATGCCATGATAGGTAGGTATGGTGGCTGTTTTGAGGAAGGTATATGGTGGGTGTATGATACCGGCGAAAGGTGCGCGGTATTAGAAAGGCTAGCAATGGTGGAAGGATGAGAGTGCGTATAATCCATGGACTCAACATTAGTCATAAAGAACTCATATACTTATTGCAAAAATCTACAAGTTATCAAAGCAAAGTATTACGTGCATGCTCCTAGGGGGATAGATTGGTAGGAAAAGACCATCGCTCGTCCCCGACCGCCACTCATAAGGAAGACAATCAATAAATAAAATTGTGCTCCAACTTCATCACAAAGCGGTTCACCATACGTGCATGCTACGGGAATCACAAACTTCAACACAAGCATCTTTAAATTCATAATCACCCAACTAGCATCACTTTGATATTATCACATCCATATCTCAAAACAATTATCAAGCATCAAACTTATCTTAGTATTCAACGCACTCAAAAGAAAGTTTCACATATCTTGAATACCAAGTATATTAATGTTAAGAAAATTACCATGCTATTAATGACTCTCAAAATAATCTAAGTGAATCATGATAGTTCATCTATTTCTTCAAAATAAAACCACCATCGTGCTCTAAAAGATATAAGTGAAGCACTAGAGCAAATGACAAACTACTCCGAAAGATATAAGTGAAGATCAATAAGTAGTCGAATAATTATGCAACTATGTGAAGACTCTCCCAATTAATAATTTCAGATCTTGATACTTTATTCAAACATCAAGTAAAGCTAAAGAAAACTACATTGCAAGGATAGCACAACTCATGTGAAGAGGCAAAAACTTAGGCTCAACCGATACTAATCGATAGTTGTTGAAGAAGAAAGGTGGGATGCCTACCATGGCATCCCCAAGCTTAGATGCTTGAGACTTATTGAAATATTATCTTGGGGTTCCTTGGGCATCCCCAAGATTGAACTTTTGTGTCTGCTTAATTCCTCTCATATCATGGTTTCTCTTTTTATCAAAAGCTTCATTCACAACAAACTCAACAAGAACTCGTGAGATAGGTTAGTATAAACCAATGCAAAACCTTATCATTTTCTACTGTAACAAATCACTAAAATTATTATTCAATATTGCACACTAAATGCCTCTGCATATTTAACACTCCTTTCCTCAAATAGAATCATTGAACAAGCAAACATACGCAAACAATGCAAACATAACAGCAATCTGCCAAAACAGTACAGTATGTAAAGAATGGAAGAGTATCAATACTTCCCTGACTCCAAAAATTATGAACTAAAATTCCCACTGTAATAAATTTATCAGAGCTTAATATGCAAAAAGATTCAACGTTATACCATTCTCTGACTTTTCTAGGGAATTTTTGCAACAGCGGTAAACTTTCTGTTTTCAAACAGCAACATGTAAACAAGCAAAATAAGCATGGCAAAGGCTATCCTTGACTTTTTTATTGAAACTAAAGATGCAAAACATTATTCTAACTAACAGAAAGCAAAAACTAACAAAATAAAATGACGCTCCAAGAAAACACATATCATGTGGTGAATAAAAATATAGCTCCAAGTAAAGTTACCGATGAACGAAGACGAAAGAGGGGATGCCATCCGGGGCATCCCCAAGCTTAGGCTCTTGGTTGTCCTTGAATATTACCTTGGTGTGACTTGGGAATACCAAACCTTAGGATCTTACCACTCCTTATTCCATAGTCCACCGAATCTTTACCCAAAACTTGAAAACTCCACAACACAAAACTCAACAGAAAAGTCGTAAGCTCCGTTAGTATAAGAAAATAAATCCACCACTTAGGTACTGTAATGAACTCATTCTAAATTCATATTGGTGTAATATCTACTGTATTCTAACTTCTCTATGGTTCATACCACTTAATACTAGCCATAGATGCATCAAAATAAGCAAACAACACATAGAAAATAGAATCTGTCAAAAACAGAACAGTCTGTAGTAATCTGTGTAAAACGTATACTTATGGAACCCGAAAAATTATGAAATAAATTTCTGGACCTGAAAAATTTGTCTATTAATCATCTGCAAAAGGAATCAACCTAAAATCACTCTCCAGTAAAAATGGCAGCTAATCTTGTGAGCGCTAAAGTTTCCGTTTTTCACAGCAAGATCACATAAACTTCACCCAAGTCTTCCCAAAGGTTCTACTTGGCACTTTATTGAAACAAAAGCTATAAAACATGATTACTACAGTATCATAATCATGTGAAGACACAAAAAACAGTAAGGGTAAATATTGGGTTGTCTCCCAACAAGAGCTTTTCTTTAATGCCTTTCTAGCTAGGCATGATGATGACAATGATGCTCACATAAAAGATAAGAATTGAAACATAACGGGAGCATCATGAAGACTAGCACCTTTAAGGTCAAATGAGTGTTTTAGGAGAGCCTTTCTGTCATTTAAAGCTTGCTGGAAAGGGTTTCTGGATGGGTCTAGGCCACACCTTGCAGTAGATGCCACTACTCTGAATGGGAGGTATATAGGACAACTTGCAAGTGCTTGTGTTGTAGATGCAAGCAAGTACATCTTTCTAGTTGCTCATGGTGTGCTAGAGATAGAGCATAGAGAGTTGGACATGGTTTTTCTAGCACTTGAAGGACCTGATAGGGCACCCAGAAGGGCTGACCATACACATTCATGCTTGCAAAGGACTTGAAGCTACTGTAGATGATGTGTCCCAAGGAGTAGAGCACATGGAGTGAATGAGGCACGTTGCTGCTAACTTCTCCAAGAAGTTAAGGGGGAAGTTTTTGATGAGAACTTGTGGCCCTGTTCCCTAACTTATAGCATAGTAAGCGTAACTACCATATGAGGCGATTGTATAGTAAGCCTGATGTGAAAGAGTAATTAGATGAGCATCACACCAAGATATGGCACTACAAAAAAAATACACTTCCCTGATGATACATGTTTGTCACAGTAGGTCGCATTTTCTGTTATGCATGTACATCCATGAGAATTTTATGACAGAAACAAGATAGTCATACCTGTGCTGTTGTAGAAGTGTTCCATGACATTACCAAAACTATCATCACGGAAGTGTCCACTTCCATGACGATAAATCGTGTGTCACAGAAGTGCTTTCGTCAAGGGTGGCCGACACGTGGCATCCACCGTAACGGACGCCGTTAAGATATTGGGTCCAGTTTTGGATCTGATAACCCGTTAACAGCCCCGACCAATGGGTATTTTCCACATGTAAAATCATCATTGGCTGGAGGAAACACGTGTCGGCTCACCGTTGGGACAGATGTCATCCACTCATTGGATCCAAGGCACCTATGATACATCGACACATGGCACGGCCCAACAGAGGCCCATTCCTGTGAAAAGGCCGACCTGTTTGACTTGGTCAAAAGGTGGCTGGCCGGCCCACGGAAAGCCTGTTAATGGCCTATTCGCATATAGCCCATTTACAGCCCGCTAACACAGAGCCCATTACAACTTCTCTGAATTAGGCCAGTAGCATCATCTGGGCCATCCAATATGATTCCAGCCCATTTTAACTTCCGGCCCATGTATGTCCCATGACGACTTTCGGCCCATATGAGGCCCTTTGTAACTCTTGGCCCATTAACGACCCCTGGTGAAACTGGCCCGTAATGAACAGTGTACCACTTTATACCCATTAACGTCCCATTATTCCATTGGGCTGTTTCTAGACCAAGTTATCTTTCGGCCTTCTCAGGGCCCATTTATTCTTGGGCTCATTTCCAGCATTAGGTTACTTATGGCCCGTTACTGTCATTTTCTGCCTGTGGGCCAAATTCAGCCCGTCGTTACAGTCGGCCCGTTTGTGGCCCATTAATACATTGGGCCTTTTTCATGTCAATAAAAAACTCGTTGGGCAGTTTTCATAGAGTTATCAAATTCGGCCTATTAACGGCCTGTTATGGTCCACGAATAGTATGGCCCATGATTGGCGAAATGATGATATGCCCCGTAGAAGGCCCATGGATCCTACAGCCCGTAGAAGGCCCATGGATCGTACGGCTCGTAGAAGGCCCATGGATCATACGGCCCGTAGAAGGCCCATGGATCCTATGGTCCGTATAGAAGGCCAATGGATCCTATGGCCCGTAGAAGTCCCATTGATCATACGGCCCGTAGTAGGCCCATGGTTACAACAGTCCACATGTTGCCATGATTATTTTGGCCTAGTTACCAAAAATAGGTTATTGTGCCCAATAGAAAAACACAGAAAAAGAACTGCAGTAACTATAAGCAAACAACTAAACAAGACAATAAGGAAATAAATAAGCAAGCATTAACGCTAGCCTATTACCGCTATTAGACATATTACATCCACTGGGAATCAAAGTTCGCCACCAGTGCAAATATAGGAAACAAAGCAGGACATTACATACACTGGCCGTCATAATTGGCCACTAGTGCAAATAAACGCGGCAGCAAAACAAGAGCGCAACTGAAACAACTTCAGAAGAGCTCAAGAAACGTTATCCTGGGTATCCACCATGCTGGCAATAAGCTTAGCAAGCTTATTAGCTTTGTCCTGTTTGGCGCTAAAATCCTCCAACGCCTGTTGTTGCACTAGAAAGTATGCATCTGAATGCTCCAGGGATTTCCGCAGTCCTTCCGCTTCTTGTCGCAGCACAGCTGATTGATGTCTTTCAGCTTGTAGTTGAGACTCAAGAAACCGAACTGATTTAGACAGTGAGTTTGAATAGCTTGTGCAAGTGGTAGTGGCCAGTAACTCGAACACTAAACCAAGACAGGACTTTGATGTTGTCTCACTGTCTTCAAGATAGTCTTCCTTAGCTATTTTATCAGCTTTGTGGAGACCAACAAGGATGTGTCGCTATCCTGAACCTTATCTGCATTACTTCCTTTACCATTGCTTAATAAGGCACTCTTCCCAAATATTCTGTTAGCATTCTAAAAGAAGAAACAAGCAGACACATTACAGGTTTAGCATGTACTAGTATATGAAACTCATTTCGGTGAACCAGTTCATTAGTAAGGTGGACAGGATTAAACTACCAAGTCTTCTATTGCCAAGTACTAGTACATAATAAAAGCATCAAACAAACATATATCTATGTCCTATGGTCACTCCATTGTCTTGCCAAACCAAAATAGAGACATGGTTCATATCAGTTCAAGACAAAGCAGCAGTGAAAGAATACAAAGCGTGGGAAAATACATGGCACAACAAGATTTCAGATGGGTACCACGGGTCTACATGTACAACAACACTATTGGCTCTGTTGTGATGCTAGTAATGTGCATGATATGAGAAGTCAACTGTATACACAATTGAAATTGAAATCAACAGAGCTATTGATAAGAGCAAACCCGTTAAAGAAACATGCGTGAACATACCTGTTGTGCCATTGGAGTTTCGATTGGATCCTTCAATTTATAAATAAGTTCGTATGAGTAAATACAGTGATACAAGAGCAAAGAAGTATGCACGATAGCAATGATAGTTAAAAAAGGCGCGCCTAAGTGAGCGCTTAAGCGTGCCTAGGCTCTAGGCATTGGCAAAATGCATTGCGCATAACTACGCTTAATCTATGCATAACTGCGCATAAGCATGCACTTTGGTCAGTAAAGCACAAGGCAGTGGCAAAACGCACAATTAATGCCTAGCACTTTGTTGAACTATGATAGCAATGTAATCTTAAATTAGAACAGTTGTTCTTCAAGTTTAGGCACTTGTTCTACATGAAAAGAGTATAGTAAGATGCAAGAATATAGTACTTAAAAATAGAAAATGAGCTCATAGACCTTACTACATTCTTGGTTCGGGACGAGTACAGAACAGGGCGTTCCCAGTCATCGTCCAGTAAATGTGTCTCAGGAGAACGTAAGGGAATTTGATGAGTTTCTTTGCCGGTGAAGTACGTTTTCTTCAGGTAGTTCCTATACTGCCACCAGGCATTCTTGAAGATAGCAGAGGCATTAGCACAGGTTACCTCATCCTGAGTTTCCAAATCGGTCCTTCTCTATAGAGAAAAATGGGAAAATGTGCTATATTATAACCATCATGGAGGTAGGATGTATGTGACAAAGCAAAGTAATTGCCATGAATAACATTACTTACACATAACTCCTGGACAAACACCTGCAATTGGCATTTTCCTTCATCTTCAGTATAATATTTCCAAGATGGGAAGATATGCACATATGATTTAACAACATCAAATGCGATAGATGCTAAACTATGACTAGCTGGTTGTGCTTCCTCCACAGGAATAGGCGTACTAAACTGGTGGAGTTGGGGTTCGCCGTGGTAGTCCTTTGGGCACTGGAGCTACCTTACTAACTGCTCTTGTTTGGGAGCTCTGTGGTGGAGATGGTGCTGTGTCAACAGGAACTGGGTTACTATCTGCTGGGGTTGGGGTTAGATATGGTGAAGCTAGTTCTCTGTCCATCGTAGTAGGGGTACAATCTGCGAGAGTTTGGGTTATGTGTGGTAGGGCTGGTTCTCGTGCATGTACAACCGGGGTGCTATCTCCACCAAGAGGTAGCACTATTTTATTTGAAGACCGTGTTTTTAGTCCGCTAGATACTGGCATCACCCGCTCCAATTCAAATGGCTGATAAACAAGAAACATAGTTGATTGTACAGACATTGTATGACAGACAGATGCAATAGATAGTGTGGCCAAAAGAGGGCACGAAATAGCTGACATGTATATTGTTTAATTAAAACATATATCATGATATAATTACACATATATGATGTCAATCTAAACTGGATATTATAGCATAACATAATTCAAAGATATGATGAATAACTAAACAAGATCGCATGACATAATTCACCTACATGTTATCTAAGTAATCAGGATTGCATCATTTAATTCACATATGTGATTTATATGCTAAGCAGAGGGCATCCGATATGATGTCTGAACTAAGAACATGGTGTTGAATATTGTGTATATGATGTCTAAACTATGCAATGCAAGACACCATATGCATGAAATGAGCAGTATAACTGTGCCAAGTTAGAGCATGCACCTCGGTGGGGGAATAGGACTGGTCATCTGTCTCTGAATCCATCTCCGAGGAGCTATCGGGACCCAACAAGAGATCTGCTTCGACAGGTAGCACTGTCTGCTCTGAAGGCCTTGTTTTCACTCCAGATTTTTCCATCTCCCACCCAAATGGCTGATTCACAGGAAGAGTAGTTTAATTTACAAACATTGTCGACAAATGGGAATGTAATGAGAAAAGGTTGGGCAAGATATCATTCAAATATATGATGCCTGGTTAAACAGGATGACATTGCACATTTCACATATATTATGGCTGGCTAAAAGACATGAGACTGCATAATTCCCATATATGATATAGAAACTAAACAGGTGGCATTACAGAACATATCTAAACTAAGCAGATGACATATATGATGTCAAAAGTAGGCACTGCAAGGCAACATATGCATGATATGACTAACATCATCATGCCAAGGTAGAGCAAACACCTTGGGGGTAAATAGGAGTGGTCAGCAGCATCTGAATCCGTCTCAAAACGGATATCTTCCTCTGGATTACAATCTGGAGAGGGGTGGGTAGGGTTTGCCATTGAACCCACCATGGAGCAATGTTTGCATTACATTGTATTGCCGCGCAAAACTCTTCTCTTTTTGTCTACATGTTTAGCATGACTGTGTACAATATCTGACATGCATACGGAAAAAAATATGGTGAGATCATGTAAAGAGAGCATGCAGAAATTTAGAGTGATGGTAACAACCAGTGGATGGATCCAAAAATAATGATAGTAGGCTGATGATTGCTTTAATTAAATAAAAAGACAAATGATGATTGCTTTACTATTTATTTCCCACCCAAGATGAACAACATAGGCATACCCTAGGTGAACCAGATATTAGACAGAGATACTATTCATTGCTTCATCGATATGTGCCCCACAACTAATTTAGAACTCAAGTTTGAACATTAATTTGGACCTGACTTGGAGTCCGAGAGGTGAACAGGATGATAAAGTACCAGGTAATTTTAAGCAATGCATAACATAAGTAGAAACAAAAGAGTGCGACCTCTCTTGTGGACCCGTGTACTCCTCAGGTTCATCTGCTGAGTCGATGATGGTGATGCCGTTGCGGTGGGTGCCGGCGGCAGGGAAGGAGATCTAAGGCCGCGAAATACGGTCAGGAGTCGTGATGTCTGGTTTCCTGGATGCTTCTGTCAATGGAGCAGCTCAGGTGAGGTAGACGACTCGCGGCAGGAGAAGGACAAACCACACAAAGTTTCCTTCGACACCTACCTGTAACTGATGTAATTCTATAAGGACTCATTTGGCTTGCATAATTCTAAAAACGCAGGGACAGGAAAAACACCGGAATAGGATAGGAATGCACATGGTAAACAAAGCATTAGTAAACACATTGTTTCTATCAACTTGGGTGTTTAGTTTATAGGAATTGGAATAGCAGAGGAATGCAAAGAAACATGGCCAAAATAAAGTGAAACCATATGAAAGCGTGTACAGTTAGAATTTTATTCTGCCACTAATGCACTTGGTCTTGTTTTCATGCATAGGATTTTGAAAAGTAGGTCCAGGTGGATGTTTTGCTTCATTCCTTTCAACAAAATGCATGAATAATTGAATAGTAGAGTGCCATTCGAAAATTCTCTATTGCTATGTTTTTCCGTTGAACCAAAATAGCCCTAATGGATCGACATGAATGTGTAGTAATATGTGTTGCAACAAGTGTACAACCTCTTTTCCGTAGCCATGTCGACCTCAGCATCATTGGGTTGGTCGCTGAAGCAGTTGAGGCAGAGGTGGCTGTCGGAGGTGTGGAGGAAGATCTGAGGAATCTATAGACGCCGTCCAGGGCACTGCTCTATTGTGATGGATCGTTCTGTCGTTGGAGCAGCTCCGGTGAGCCGTAAGACGTCAAGGCTGAAGCAGCACAAGATAGAAATTGTCAATCTCAAGTGGGATTCTAATAGCATCTCCAATAGATGATGTAAAATATATGTAAAATTTACATCACCAAAAGCATTTGAGTACAACAGATGAGGTAAAAACTGTTGACTCTGAATTTAACTGTCGAAACTGAAATTTACTGTGGAATCTGAATGATACTGTCAAAACTGAACGCAATGGTAGCAGAGAGGCACTTGACATGTAGTTTAGGGAGGGCCTGCAGTTCATCTTCAACTTGCACCCCCCTGAGTCGCCATCCACCACCGGCCGAACTACCGGCCCCAGCACCGCCTCGCCGCCCCGAAACAACTCCCCACCATCGGTCCGCCGCCGCCCCGGCCAGAACTCTTGCCCCCCCGCTCCCACCCTTAACCCAAAGATAGATAGTGGGGTACATCTCCGGCGAGCCCCTGTCCCCACTGCGAGTGGTTCTTCCTTAACTCCGGCGAGCCTTGTTGGGGAACGTAGTAATTTCAAAAAAATTCCTACGTACACGCAAGATCATGGTGATGGCATAGCAACAAGAGGGGAGAGTGTTGTCCATGTACCCTCGTAGACCGTAAACGGAAGCGTTATGACAACGCGGTTGATGTAGTCGTACGTCTTCACGATCCGACCGATCCAAGCACCGAACGTACGGCACCTCCGAGTTCAGCACACGTTCAGCTCGATGACGATCCCTGGGCTCCGATCCAGCAAAGCTTCGGGGATGAGTTCCGTCAGCACGATGGCGTGGTGACGATGATGATGCTCTACCGTCGTAGGGCTTCGCCTAAACTCCGCGACGATATGACTGAGGTGGAATATGGTGGAGGGGGGCACCGCACACGGCTAAGGAACGATCCGTAGATCAACTTGTGTGTCTATGGGGTGCCCCCTGCCCCCGTATATAAAGGAGGGAGGGGGTAGGCCGGCCGGCCCTTGGTGGGCGCGCCAGGAGGAGGAGTCCTCCTCCTAGTAGGAGTAGGACTCCTCCTTTCCTACTCCTACTAGGAGGGGAAGGAAGGAGGAGAGGAGGGGAAGGAAAGAGGGGGGCGCCGCCCCCCCTCCTAGTCCAATTCGGACCAGAGGGAGAGGGGGCGCGCGGCCCTTCCCGGCCGCCCCTCTCTCTTCCCACCAAGGCCCATGTGGCCCATTAACTCTCCGGGGGGGGGGGGGTTCCGGTAACCCTCCGGCACTCCGGTTTTCTCAGAAATCACCCGGAACACTTCCGGTGTCCGAATATAGTCGTCCAATATATCAATATTTATGTCTCGACCATTTCGAGACTCCTTGTCATGTCCGTGATCACATCCGGGACTCCGAAAAAACTTCGGTACATCAAAACTTATGAACTCATAATAAAACTGTCATCGTAACGTTAAGCGTGCGGACCCTACGGGTGCGAAAACTATGTAGACATGACCTAGAACCATTCTCGGTCAATAACCAATAGCGGGACCTGGATGCCCATACTGGTTCCTACATATTCTACGAAGATCTTTATCGGTCAAACCGCATAACAACATACGTTGTTCCCTTTGTCATCGGTATGTTACTTGCCCGAGATTTGATCGTCAGTATCCAATACCCAGTTCAATCTCGTTACCAGTAAGTCTCTTTACTCGTTCCGTAGTGCATCATCCCGTAACCAACTCATTTGGTCACATTGCTTGCAAGGCTTATAATGATGTGCATTACCGAGAGGGCCCAGAGATACCTCTCTGACAATCGGAGTGACAAAACCTAATCTCGAAATACGCCAACTCAACATGCACCTTTGGAGACACCTATGGTACTCCTTTATAATCACCCAGTTACGTTGTGACGTTTGGTAGTACCCAAAGTGTTCCTCCGGTAAACGGGATTTGCATATTTCTCATAGTTACAGGAACATGTATAAGTCATGAAGAAAGCAATATCAGCATACTAAACGATCAAGTGCTAGGCTAACGAAATGGGTCATGTCAATCACAACATTCTTCTAATGATGTGATCTCTCAAATGACAACACATGTCTATGGTTAGGAAACATAACCATCTTTGATTAATGAGCTAGTCAAGTAGAGGCATACTAGTGACTATATGTTTGTCTATGTATTCACACATGTATCATGTTTCCGGTTAATACAATTCTAGCATGAATAATAAACATTTATCATGATATGAGGAAATAAATAATAACTTTATTATTGCCTCTAGGGCATATTTCCTTCAGTCTCCCACTTGCACTAGAGTCAATAATCTAGATTACATAGTAATGATTATAACACCCATGGAGTCTTGGTGTTGATCATGTTTTGCTCGTGAGAGAGGCTTAGTCAACGGGTCTGCAACATTCAGATCCGTATGTATTTTGCAAATCTCTATGTCTCCCACTTGGACTTGATCCCGAATGGAATTGAAGCGTCTCTTGATGTGCTTGGTCGTACTCCGCTTCACATGTAGATCCCGCCACGACGCTTTGTTTAGAACTGCACCAACTTACAGCTCCACCGTTTAATAAAAACACGTATCCGGTTTGTGATTTAGAATCGTCCGGATCAGTGTCAAAGCTTGCATCAACGTAACCATTTACGACTAGCTCTTTGTCACCTCCATATACGAGAAACATATCCTTAGTCCTTTTCAGGTATTTCAGGATGTTCTTGACCGCTGTCCAGTGATCCACTCCTGGATTACTTTGGTACCTTCCTGCCAAGCTTATTGCTAAGCATATGTCAGGTCTGGTACACAACATTGCATACATGATAGAGCCTATGGCTGAAGCATAGGGAACATCTTTCATTTTCTCTCTATCTTCTGCTGTGGTCGGGCATTGAGTTTGACTCAACTTCACACCTTGTAGCACAGGCAAGAAACCTTTCTTTGCCTGATCCATTTTGAACTTTTTCAAAATTTTGTCAAGGTATGTGCTTTGTGAAAGTCCTATTAAGCGTCTTGATCTATCTCTATAGATCTTGATGCCCAATATGTAAGCAGCTTCACCGAGGTCTTTCATTGAAAAACTTTTATTCAAGTATCCCTTTATGCTATCCAGAAATTCTATATCATTTCCAATTAATAATATGTCATCTACATATAAAATCAGAAATGCTACAGAGCTCCCACTCACTTTCTTGTAAATACAGGCTTCTCCAAAAGTCTGTATAAAACCATATGCTTTGATCACACTATCAAAATGTTTATTCCAACTCCGAGATGCTTGCACCAGTCCATAAATGGATCACTGGAGCTTGCACACTTTGTTAGCACCTTTTGGATCAAAAAAACCTTCTGGTTGCATCATATACAACTCTTCTTCCAGAAATCCATTCAAGAATGCAGTTTTGACATCCATTTGCCAAATTTCATAATCATGAAATGCAGCAATAGCTAACATGATTCGGACAGACTTAAGCATCGCCACGGGTGAGAAAGTCTCATCGTAGTCAACCCCTTGAACTTGTCGAAAACCTTTCGCAACAAGTCGAGCTTTATAGATAGTTACATTACCATCAGCGTCAGTCTTCTTCTTAAAGATCCATTTATTCTCAATGGCTTGCCGATCATCGGGCAAGTCAACCAAAGTCCATACTTTGTTTTCATACATGGATCCCATCTCAGATTTCATGGCCTCTAGCCATTTTGCGGAATCTGGGCTCATCATCGCTTCCTCATAGTTCGTAGGTTCGCCATTGTCAAGTAGACCACTCTGGTGCAGATCTTACTCTGGTAGACCTACGAGGTTCAGTAGAAACTTGATCTGAAGTTTCATGATCAATATCATTAGCTTCCTCACTAGTTGGTGTAGTTGTCACAGGAACCAGTTCTTGTGATGACCTACTTTCCAACAAGGGAGTAGATACAGTTATCTCATCAAGTTCTACTTTCCTCCCACTCACTTCTTTCGAGAGAAACTCCTTCTCAAGAAAGGATCCGATTTTAGCGACGAAAATCTTGCCCTCAGATCTGTGATAGAAGGTGTACCCAATAGTCTCTTTTAGGTATCCTATGAAGACATATTTCTCCGATTTGGGTTCAAGCTTATCTGGTTGAAGTTTCTTCACATAAGCATCGCAGCCCCAAACTTTAAGAAACGACAACTTTGGTTTCTTGCCAAACCACAGTTCATAAGGCATCATCTCAACGGATTTAGATGGTGCCCTATTTAACGTGAATGCGGCCGTCTCTAAAGCATAACCCCAAAATGATAGCGGTAAATCAGTAAGAGACATCATGGATCGCACCATATCTAGTAAAGTACGATTACGACGTTCGGACACACCATTTCGTTGTGGTGTTCCGGGTGGCGTGAGTTGCGAAACTATTCCGCATTGTTTCAAGTGTAGACCAAACTCGTAACTCAAATATTCTCCTACACAATCAGATCGTAGAAACTTTATTTTCTTGTTACGATGATTTTCCACTTCACTCTTAAATTCTTTGAACTTTTCAAATGTTTCAGACTTATGTTTCATTAAGTAGATATACCCATATCTGCTCAAATCATCTGTGAAGGTGAGAAAATAACGATACCCGCCGCGAGCCTCAACATTCATTGGACCACAAACATCAGTATGTATGATCTCCAACAAATCAGTTGCTCGCTCCATAGTTCCGGAGAACGGCGTTTTAGTCATCTTGCCCATGAGGCACGGTTCGCAAGTACCAAGTGATTCATAATCAAGTGATTCCAAAAGCCCATCAGTATGGAGTTTCTTCATGCGCTTTACACCGATATGACCTAAACGGCAGTGCCACAAGTAAGTTGCACTATCATTATCAACTCTGCATCTTTTGGTTTCAACACTATGAATATGTGTATCACTACTATCGAGATTCAATAAAAATAGACCACTCTTCAAGGGTGCATGACCATAAAAGATATTACTCATATAAATAGAACAACCATTATTCTCTGATTTAAATGAATAACCGTCTCGCATCAAACAAGATCCAGATATAATGTTCATGCTCAACGCTGGCACCAAATAACAATTATTTAGGTCTAAAACTAATCCCGATGGTAGATGTAGAGGTAGTGTGCCGACCGCGATCACATCGACTTTGGAACCATTTCCCACGCGCATCATCACCTCGTCCTTAGCCAATCTTCGCTTAATTCGTAGTCCCTGTTTCGAGTTGCAAATATTAGCAACATAACCAGTATCAAATACCCAGGTGCTACTGCGAGTATTAGTAAGATACACATCAATAACATGTATATCACATATACCTTTGTTTACTTTGCCATCCTTCTTATCCGCCAAATACTTGGGGGCAGTTCCGCTTCCAGTGTCCAGTCTGCTTGCAGTAGAAGCACTCAGTTTCAGGCTTAGGTCCAGACTTGGGTTTCTTCTCTTGAGCAACAACTTGCTTGCTCTTCTTTTTAAAGTCCCCCTTCTTCTTCCCTTTGCCCTTTTTCTTGAAACTGGTGGTCTTGTTAACCATCAACACTTGATGCTCCTTTTTGATTTCTACCTCCGCAGCTTTTAGCATTGCGAAGAGCTCGGGAATAGTTTTGTTCATCCCTTGCATATTATAGTTCATCACGAAGCTCTTGTAGCTTGGTGGCAGTGATTGGAGAATTCTGTCAATGACACTACCATCAGGAAGATTAACTCCCAGTTGAATCAAGTGATTATTATACCCAGACATTTTGAGTATGTGTTCACTGAAAGAACTATTCTCCTCCATCTTGCAGCTATAGAACTTATTGGAGACTTCATATCTCTCAATCCGGGCATTTGATTGAAATATTAACTTCAACTCCTGAAACATCTCATATGCTCCATGACGTTCAAAACGTCGTTGAAGATCCGGTTCTAAGCCGTAAAGCATGGCACACTGAACTATCGAGTAGTCATCAGCTTTGCTCTGGCAGACGTTCCTAATGTCGTCAGTTGCATCAGCAGCAGGCCTGGCACCCAGCGGTGCTTCCAGGACGTAACTTTTCTGTGCAGCAATGAGGTTAATCCTCAGGTTACGGACCCAGTCCGTGTAATTGCTACCATCATCTTTCAACTTTGCTTTCTCAAGGAACGCATTAAAATTTAACAGAACAACAACATGAGCCATCTATCTACAAACAAACATAGACAAGCAAAATACTATAAGGTACTAAGTTCATGATAAATTTAAGTTCAATTAATCATATTACTTAAGAACTCCCACTTAGACAGACATCTCTCTAGTCATCTAAGTGATCACGTGATCCAAATCAACTAAACCATGTCCGATCATCACGTGAGACGGAGTAGTTTCAATGGTACATCAAAACTTATGAACTCATAATAAAACTGTCATCGTAACGTTAAGCGTGCGGACCCTACGGGTTCGAAAACTATGTAGACATGACCTAGAACCATTCTCGGTCAATAACCAATAGCGGGACCTGGATGCCCATACTGGTTCCTACATATTCTACGAAGATCTTTATCGGTCAAACCGCATAACAACATACGTTGTTCCCTTTGTCATCGGTATGTTACTTGCCCGAGATTTGATCGTTGGTATCCAATACCCAGTTCAATCTCGTTACCGGTAAGTCTCTTTACTCGTTCCATAATGCATCATCCCGTAACCAACTCATTTGGTCACATTGCTTGCAAGGCTTATAATGATGTGCATTACCGAGAGGGCCCAGAGATACCTCTCCGACAATCGGAGTGACAAAACCTAATCTCGAAATACGCCAACTCAACATGTACCTTTGGAGACACCTGTAGTACTCCTTTATAATCACCCAGTTACGTTGTGACGTTTGGTAGTACCCAAAGTGTTCCTCCGGTAAACGGGAGTTGCATATTTCTCATAGTTACAGGAACATGTATAAGTCATGAAGAAAGCAATAGCAGCATACTAAATGATCAAGTGCTAGGCTAACGAAATGGGTCATGTCAATCACATCATTCTTCTAATGATGTGATCTCATTAATCAAATGACAACACATGTCTATGGTTAGGAAACATAACCATCTTTGATTAATGAGCTAGTCAAGTAGAGGCATACTAGTGACTATATGTTTGTCTATGTATTCACACATGTATCATGTTTCCGGTTAATACAATTCTAGCATGAATAATAAACATTTATCATGATATGAGGAAATAAACAATAACTTTATTATTGCCTCTAGGGCATATTTCCTTCAGTCTCCCACTTGCACTAGAGTCAATAATCTAGATTACATAGTAATGATT